>NW_005054520.1:930110-936481 GCF_000277835.1 Geospiza fortis
GTTCACAGGAACTATGGGGTAGAGCAGGAGCACTCAGGGCAATGTGTCCCTGCTGCAGCAGCTGGTGGAACAAAGGTGCCACCTCCCCTTGCACATCCTAGTAGGAAGGTGGCTGTGCTGACAGGTGATGTGGGAGAGCAGCCCCAAAATGCAGTCAGCAATTGAGATAAAATTGGCCTCCAGTGACAAATGTCCATGGCCTTGACCTCTTTGCTTGCCCAGGGAAATGTTTGTGGTATGGCATACGGGCTGCCTTTGTGTGTGCTTCCGTCCTTCCCCAAGGCTGCCGCCTCTGAGGGGTAACAGTGAGTTTATTCCAACTCTTAGAAAAACTGGTGCCTGAATGAGGTCTCTGTGCAAGTTTCAAAAAACCTTTGTCTGGGTTCAAAAAGTGGGTTACTCTCAAAGCCTGGCTGTTTCTTTCGGAGAATCTCTTTTTTTGTCTGCATCTTCCAGCATTCCCTAGTCCCATGGTGATTCTGAATGCAAATGAGAGTCACTTTGGAAACCTGTTTGGGTAGCATAGCCTTGCTGGCCAGTTGGGGATGGCTCCCATCCTTCAACAATGGCTGGTCACAGTCTTCTGTAAATCCTGAAAGGGACACAGCAACATAATTGAGGTAGAATAGTGAGTTCAGACTAATTAAACATTTTAAAAAGAAAATTATATTTGCCTAAAGAAATATACTTTCCATGGAAAGAGAAGGGGAGCAGTGTGTTTTGCCCTGACCTCAGAGTCATGCAGTGTTGTAGTATGTTCTAGTATCACCTGTACTGGTTGTGTTTGCAAAATACCTGTTTCCTTTAGTACACACAGCCACACCTGGGGAAGAAGGAGAATTGTTAAATATGACAAAATGCTTTTTGTCATTGGAAAAACTGCTGTGTGACATTTTTAATCCCATTGTACTTGTGGTTTTAATGCTAGACCAGCCCAAAGCTGGGGCTGAGCATTGCTGCAGCTTTGCAGCTCTCAGCAGTGCAGACAGTCTCCACTGCCCCTTCTGTCTCTGGAAATTCAGATAATGGACTTTTGTGGAGAATTAGGTATAGAAATAGGTGGTTTTGGTAGCACTGATAGGAAAATCTGTTAATAGATGCAGCTGGGAGCAGGCTCCAAAGTTCTTAACTTCCAGTGTACATAATGCCTGGCTCTTGATGGTGAGAAGTGTTTCTTGCTAAGTGTAGAGTTCCAAAAATCCTCTTAGTTAATTAGCCCATCCTGCTGATGAACTCTGCACAAAGTGGAAGACTTGTCCTCCTGCACCTTGAGACATCACCTTAGAGCTCAGTTTTCATGGCTGATCGACTCAAAGTCCTGCCTTGATTGAGTTTGTGGCATTGTGGTGGTGCCTCTCAGCTTCCTTGAGCAGAACTCCATGTGCCATACACAGGCACAGGAATAATCCATCATGTTACCACAGCAGGAGCTGCAAAGGGAGCAGGTTCACTTGCCTTGGCAGCAGGGAGACTGGCTGTTGTTATTTAGGCATCCTATCTGGAAGCTGGACAGTCAGTGAGGCCATAAGGCAGAGGGGAGTGCTGGAGACACAGAACATCACAGTTTTTATTGATTTGTGTGCCTGTAAGAATTGTGAGGGGTGAGGTCAGTCTACAGCAGTTGTGTGGAGCAGGACTGCCTTCCTGCATCCTTAATCAATCCCTGGTTTTACACAGGTAGAGGATTGCATGCTCATGTTTCAGAGGAAAAAAGGCTTTGACCAAACTTCTTTGTACCTTCAGTGATTTTCCTGTCTTCCTACATTCCTTAATATTCAGTTCTTCAACCTTTAGTGCAACTTGGAATGGTGCAGCTAATAATCTAGGGAGTTCATAGCCAGCATACTCTTCTAATCTGCAGCATTCCTCCTCCTTTTCTCTGGATGTTGAAAGGTTCAGGTTTCACGTGCATGTCAGAGATATGATCTGTCAGAGAATCCTCCCGCATTCATCCCTGCTGCCAGGACCCAGACAGCTCTGCCTGGCTCAGGGTGCTCCTTATGCCTGTTGAATCGGGCAGTCTGCACCAGCCAGCTCTCTCTGCCATGGGAATGGTGGCTGGATCCACTGGGATGGCAAAGAGGCTGGCTCAGGATCCTGCAGAAGCCCTGACCCAAACCACTTTGGTGAGAAATACCTTCAGTAAGGACCCACAGACTGGGGGTTTGCTCTTTTGTCATATTCTGTGCTGCGGGCTTGCTTGACATTTTAGAAAGGTAATTAGGGAAGAGGAGATGTATTCCCTTTCATTGTGTTTGCTTTGGGAGAGCACTGCTCCTGAGGTGGCAGCACAGAGAAGGGATTTGCCTTCATTTGTTGTATTTTAGGAGGTGTTGGCTGCAGTTAATGCCCTGGCATTTGCATCTGGAGAGACAAGCAGTGGCGTTTTGGGACAATTTATTCTTCTTTTCTATATAGCTGTTAATAAATGAGCATCTAGACTTCCTGGCTGCTCCAACCCCTGTCCAGCCTGGCCTTGGACACTTCCAGGGATGGGGCATCCACATCTTAATATCTAAAAAACATTTTAAACCCTTTTTCCAGCTTATGTGTGAAGGAGAGTGACTGAAAAGAGTCAGGTAGGTGCTTTCTCAGCCCCTCTGGTGCTGCAGTGCCAGCAGACCACAGGAAGCTGGGAAGTTCCTACTGCTATTCCCACTCCAGTCCCTCCCCCTGCAAGAAATCCTTTGGCTGTGCTCTGTTAGAATGTCCTTGGTGGCTCCGAGTGGCTGCACCACCAGGACTCCTTCAGGGTTCAACATGTAGGATAAAGGAGACATGAAAGGAAATCTGTTTTCCCAGAGACCTGCTATTCCTGAGCTGATGCAACAGCATAAAGCAAGGGAATGTATGTTGATACAAGGGGAGTTTCCTGACCTGGTGTTATCTGTGTTTCCAGAGGGCTTGGATGTGGGACGAGCCTGGCTCTGAATGAATGCGGTCAGTCAGAGGGAGGCACAAAACCCTTCTTATTTGTTGTGGTGTAGACACTGTGTATTCAACCCAGTGTTTCCATGTCAACAGGGGATCTGTGCCAAAGCCAGTGCTGGAGTTAAAAAAGAAATTGGCCTTGTTTAGAGAAGCCCTCCTGCCTTTCCTGGGGACCCAGGGACAGGGAGGCGCTGGCTGGATCCCATTCTTGGGAATGCAGTCCTGGGATTGATTGTGGGAGTGATTGCTGCTTTCCCTGCTGGAACATCTTCTCATCTCCACACTTGCAAGCAGACATTCCTAATTTTGAGGTCTGTCAGCCTGGGTGATGTACTTTCACTCCACGGAGCTCCTGTGAAAATGACTGTCTTCCAGTACAATCAATGCCACCCTTCTGGAGGAAAGGAAAAGCTTCTAGAAAGTTTAGTTAACTGGAATTTCCTTTACTTTTGCTGTTTTTCTTGATGCAGAGGGCAGTTTTGCCTGCCTGCTTTCTCCCCATATCCACAGTGGCCCTCTAAAGCATCCTTGGGTGACAGAGCAGCCTGGAGCCTGGAAGGCGCCCCTGGAGGCAGGTGTTCAAGGGATAAGTTGTGGGAAGGTGATCAGGTGATCTTAAACCTTTGTGTGAGCAGATACAGAAAGAGAGACAGAGACAGGTTCAAGCTGCAGGGGAATTAACCTTCCCTAAGTGCTACTTTGGAGTGTGTATTCAGGAGCTGCTTTCATTTCCAGTCAATCCAGAGTGGTGTTGATGATCCGAGTGCTCCAGTACATTTAAGGAAATTGAGATTCTGAGGTTGCTGTGCCTTTTTGCAAGTACAGTGCTGGAGACCTGTGGCTTTTAACATAACATTAGTGGTTGGGGTGGAATGATCTTCAATTTGGCAGGGGAAAGGGAAGTTCCCTCGTCCCTCCCTTGTTCCTGGATGCTGCTGAGGAGTCAGATCTTTCCAAAGCTTCTTTGGGGAATGGTTCAGGATGGATTTTAAGTGCTGACTGCACTCATTACCTGTCTGATAAATGATTTAAGAAAGTGGTGAGTGGTGCTGCAAAACTCATTTGGAGATTAAAAACCCCACTATAATGGCAGCTCTTCAAAATTAGTGACAGTGGTTTGCTGTGCTGGGCAGGGGGAAGGGCCTGGAGCCTTCAGCCTCAGGAGCTGGGTGGGCACAGGAAATGCTGCAGGTCAGTTCTGGCTCAGAGAATCACCTGGGTTTGGGCCAGGTGTCCAAACCAGCCCTGGTGTTGCTGAATGGTCTTTGTTCAGCCACACAGCCAGCCTGGTGAGGTTTGTTGTGAATTTGCCATCTTCCCATTATTGTTTTACCACCGCTGTGTTCCCAAACACTGTCTGTGGAAGAACTGGTACAGCTTTTCCAGACTTCCTCCACAGTGCTCCTTGATGCTTATTTACTGTTTCTTCTGGTGGTAATCCTGACTGAAGCATGCAAGGGTAGGATCATTCCAGCAGTTTTCTTCCTGTTCAGTCAATTCATGTATTTTCTGGAGACTTTTTCCATTTTCCCCCTTCCTTGAGTCACATCATGCAGCTCATTAGGGATTCATAGCCCAGTTCAGTGCCCCTCTCTTGCTGGTGCTCCTGGCAGTACATCCTCCCTCTCCATTCACCCTTTGCCAGGCACACACAGAGCATCTCCAGAGATCACCCAGGGAGAGGGGGCAGATTGGGAACCAGCTGAGGGCAGGCTTTTCAAAAGCCTTCCATTCCAAATTAATTCTGCCGCTGCTGAAGTTCAAACAAAGGCATCTTGCAGAGGCTGAGTTTTAGAACCCAGGGGCTCCTGCTGCTGCTGTGGTGTTTTCCCCTTCCCTGGAGACTTTGAGCTGAGGTCTCCCTGGAGCCTGGACATTTCTCCGTGGCTGGATCCAGACCAAGGGTGCACTGCAGGGTCCAGACTGCAGGGTCCACGAGTGTGCACAGTTACTGCACAGAGGTGCAGAGATGAGAAGAACGTGTCCAGCACAACTTAATTTTCTTTTCCTTCTTCTTGCACTGCTGCAGCTGAAGAACAAATTCATGAAGAAGCTGCCTCGTGATGCTGAGGCCTCCAACGTGCTGGTGGGGGAGGTGGATTTCCTGGAGAGCCCCTTCATTGCCTTCGTGCGTCTGCAGCAGGCGGTCATGCTGGGAGCGCTCACCGAGGTCCCTGTCCCCACACGGTAAGGACAGCCAGCCCCGGGCAGGCACCACCCAGGCACCTGCATTTCCACCTGGCAAAGGAAAAACAGCAGGCTAGGAGGTGTTCTCCATGCCTTCCATGCTGTGACATGCAGAACCATCAGCATTGGTGGTGCAAAGTAACAAAACTCACTGAAGCTGCTTCATCATTTTCAGCTCCTGAGTTTGGTTATGAGTAAACCATTACACAAACGCACTGACTTAACAACTCAGCAGTAAAGAGCACTGTCAGTGTTGAATTGAAGTCCTGGGGCTTTTTTCCTGCCCCTTCTGTACAGATCCCAGATTCCCTCTGCACATTTTTGCTGTATATTTTATCAGATGGAAAATTCAATTCTGGCCCACCTGGGGCAAAAAAAAGTCAGGTGAACTTGAACATACAGTTCTACTGGGGCTTGTTCTGTAATGCATAATGGCTCAAGGAAAAATGTCAGAGAAATATTTTATTTATTATGACTCATGTTGCAAATTAATCTCAGTCTCACAAACAGCAATATATCTCGTGTTCTTAAATATTTGAAGTCACTGCTTGAGTATGCCTGCCTGTCTAAGCTGCCCTGTGTGAATTCATAGCAGCATCACAGCCCTTGTATGGAGTGGAAGTTAGATGGCTGCTGGAATCCTTGCCTCTTTCTGTGTACCAAACAAAGGGAAAAGAGCATCTAGCTTTGCTCTTTAGTGGTAGTAGCAGTGTTTGTGTTTCTTGCAGTTTCATCAAGTGGTTTCTTACAGCCACATCCACAGCTGTCTGTACACTCTGGGTATTCAGGTAGGAGTGGGGGCACCCAGATGTGGCTTCATTCTGTAGCAGGTTATTCATTCCTCAGCGTTCCTGGCCTCTGTGTGCTTCAGTGTTTCAGCTTCCCACTCTAATCCCACTGACTATTTTTTAAACATATCTCCAAATTCTTTTCAGCAGTTGTAAGCTGAGGTATTGCTCGCTGTGGTGGTGGGAGCCAGGAAGTTAGATCCAGGATTGCTGGGCAGCCTCATTACTCAGTAGCAATAATAAAGGCAGTATGTCCTTCCCTGCCAGCACTTTTCCCAGGAAATAGTATTATCCATTTGCTGTTCTCCAAAGCAAATACTGGCCCTAATCAAAGCAGGAAGGCTCATTAGGTGGCTTTCATGAGTGATGAAGAGCCATTTGCCATGGCTGCATCCTAGGAAATTCAATCAAGGAAATCCCCTCAGGGCCAGGAGGAGCTGTGATGGAACATCTCCGGTGCCGCCG
>NW_005054520.1:936552-941478 GCF_000277835.1 Geospiza fortis
GCCTGCACTTACAGCCCGCAGACTGCAGGGCGCGGGAGCCTCTGGCATACCCAGCCTTCTGTCCTGTGGGGCCTCTCCTTTTATTTGGTTCAGCTGTTGATTCCCTGGTAAAAGTGCAGGTGCCAGCTGGGCGCTGCGCAGCCCCTGGGGTTCAGCCCTGGCGTGGGCCAGCTCTCTCAGTACTGCCAGTGTGACCTGTGTGCTTCCCTCCTTGGTTTTATGTAGGGCAGGAGGGGGTTAAACACTCAGGTTTTGTCTCAGGGCTAGTCCAGTCCCTCTGTCTGGGGTGCTGTGTTAGGTGAACATTTCCTGCTCTTCAGCAACTGCAGATAGAGAAGCAGGGAATGGTTTGGGTTGGAAGGGAAGGGAACTCAAAGCCCATCTTGTTTCAACCCCCTGCCACAGGCAGGGACACTTTCCACTAGCCCAGGTTACGCCAGGCCCTGTCCAACCAGGCCTTGAACACTTTCAGGGATCCAGGGGCAGCCACAGCTTCTCTGGGCAGTCTGTGCTAGGGCCTCACCACCCTCACAAGAAGAATTTCTTTCCAATATCCCATCTAACCCTGCTCTGTGTCAGTTGGAAACCATTCCCCCTTGTCCTGTCACTCCAGGTCCTTGTCCCAAGTCCCTCTCCAGCTCTCCTGTAGCCCTTTTAGGCATTGGAAGGAGCTCGGAGGTCTCCCTGGGGCCTCCTCTTCTCCAGGCTGATCACCCCCAGCTCTCCCAGCCTGGCTCCAGAGCACAGGGGCTAGTAATAGAAACATCAGGGATATGCAGTTGGAACAGAGATATCCCAGCCTTTCCTGAGTTTTCTTTTTACTGGTCACATTGAAAAAACCTTTAAGGCCTTTGGTTTTCTTGTGTCAAATTTAATCCCACAGTGCTTGGGACTCCTCATCTGGGGGAACCCTGAGCTGACAACATGGCTTGGGAATGGCTTTGTATTTTCATCAGAGCAATGCACAATCGTGTGTTCAAGGCTGCTGTTTAATGCAGTGAAGATGGGAAGAAAGATGAGGAGTGAGCCAGGAGAAGATGTTTTTTGGAGATAAGCTGCACAGACTTGCACAGTCTGGTGTGCAGAGTTGGGAAAGGCCGATGTCTGCAGGTCTCAAATGAAGTGAGGTAACTTGCCCAAGGTACGTGGGGAGCGAGGGGCAGATCTGGTCCTCCCTGGCCTCCCACTGGAGGCTTTTCACTGCAAAGGCACTTTTCCCCCAGGACTTGACTGAGATTCTTTTGTTCAGGTGCCTTCAGCCCTTATGGAGTTGCTGTTCTAGCAGTGCATTGAGAGAAACATTGCATTTTATTAATACTTCTGAGAGGCTTTGAGCTTGGTGGAACCTCCCATTCCCTGCCTTGCAGCATTATTAGCAATGTTAGGTGTCAGAAATGTTAGGACATTGGATAACTCAGCATGTATTGTGTGAAGCAGGGAGGAATTCTTGAGTGGCCTTCAGCAGAGGAAGAGGAGGAGTATGGCACAGCATGGAGTGAGGGCTTTTGTGGCTGGAAATGTTCATAACTAAATGATAATAAATCTATGCACACATACTCTAGTTCAGGCCACTTGTTGTAGACAGATAAAAGAATTATAGAAGAAAGGCCTCATCAAATCAGGCCTGCTCTGTTAAATTTATAGCTAGCCTGTCATTTCTTCTAAGCACAGCTGAGTAATTTACAAGTTCCCATCCAAAAACAATCTTAGGTATGAAAGGTTTGTTAACACAACTTATTCTTAGGTGAAAAACAATTAGCACCTGCATAAACAATAAGATCTGTCCTATGGGAATCAGTAGAAAAATATATAAACTAGCTATAAATACAGAGGTTTGATAGACGTGCAAAATACCATGTACTAACCAATAAATGAAGTGTGAATGTATTGCCCACCAATAAGATCTGACACAATGTCTTCTGGTAATCCTGTAAAATATGGCCTATACAATTAAGATTGGGGTTTTCTGCATGAAGAAACAGTCCTGTCTGCATATTAATGCTACAGCCACTAAAATGCATTATTGTTTTTGTGTTTGTAATGTCTGGCCCGTGAAAAGATCTTGTTCTACCCACTGAAGGCAGATCTGAGCTGAATTAGGGCAAAGAATTTGGAAAATGCCGCAGTCTCCTTGTTTTCAGGAGTGTTTTAGTAGCACAGGAGCATTCAGATGCTGCTGCTCTGTGCTGGAAAAGAGCCAGCTGGTTGGGGTTATTGCAGAAGAAGGTTATGGAAGTGCCTGGTTCTCCTGGAAAACAAGGAGAATGCCAAGCAGCAGCTCCTGAAGTTATGAACCTCCTTTTTTTAACATATTAATATGTTTGGCTAATTTGCATCCTGGTGTTTGGAAAGAGTTGGCTGAGGAACAGTTTTTCTTGAGTGTTATTTTGTAAGAGCTGGTAAAGCAGGGAAAGTTCCAGGAGGTGGGAGGAGAGCAGAGGACATGACCTGGGTGTGTGTGGCTTACTCACCTCCCTGTGAACCTCCAGTAAAACACTCAAACACCTCGTGAAGGACTCAATTAAGAGGTGTTGTGTAGTAATGCCAATCAATATGTATTTATGGATCCTGTGCTACTAACTTGCTGCTTTTCTCTTTTAGGACTCTAGATTCTCTTGAACAGAAAGTGCTTGTTTGGATATAATACTCCTCATAAGCCATTCAACTTAGTACCTCATCATATTTGAGTTAGGAGATAAAATAATATTTAATCCAGCCCTTGGAAGGGGATAGGTGCTTCTGGTGAGGTTATTTCATCTGTATGTTTGCACTTCCAAAGATTTCATACCATGGTGTTTTTTAAACTCTTCAGCAGTGACTTGGATGTAGTTGCTTACCAAAGAGATCATGTGGAAAAAGAAGTGTCCAAGGCCAGGTTGGACAGGGCTTGGAGGAACCTGGCTAGTAGAGGGGGTAGGTAGCCTTTAGGATCCTTTCCAACACACACTGTTCTGTGATTCCATGGAACAAATCCCCACGGAGGTGGACAGGCTTTCGTGGTGCACAGGCCATGGTGGGCCACAGGGTGTAACCTCTGGTCCAAAGATAGCTTGAGGCCACTGGCAGCCTCCAGATCTCTAACAAGGACCACAAATTTCAGGTCAAATTTCTGTCTAGGTGTTGTATAGGCAATAACCAGTTGATTTTGCCATCCTAAGTGGGAACAATCTCTTGGTTTTGTCAGATTTCTCTTCATTCTGCTGGGACCAAAGGGCAAAGCCAAGTCCTATCATGAGATCGGCCGAGCCATTGCCACGCTGATGTCAGATGAGGTAAGTGTCTTGGCATCTCCAGTGGGAAATGGTTCTCCCAAGTAACAGTGTCCTTCCCTCCAGCCTGGTCAACAGGTAAGGAGCATTCACATACAGCTGAAATACCCATGTTACCTCCTAATTCCATCTGTTGACAAAATTACTGCCTCTGGCTTTGTGTTTGTTAAAAGCATGACTCTAGGAGAGGTTTGTGTGCCGTGTGTATTGTCCTGCTGGTGATCACTCTTTCATATCAACTGTGAATTAATTGTTGAATGTATTCTGTTGTGTTCTGCACCTTGTGTCCCATTCTGCCATCCCAGAATCCCACAGCTAGGGATGTGCAGGTGATGCCCACAGCACCGTTTTCCCCATGTGGTGCTGTGTGTGGCACTGTGTTCTGAGCACTGGCAGTGTTCATGTGTAGCCAGGAGCAGCTGGCCCCTCCTTGCTGCCGTGGCTAGCCTTTCAGGATTCATTTACAGCTCCTTTCTTCCCTACAGCTCCTTCATCACAGCTCAGCTGCTCCCAGCTCTACAGCTTTCTGTCACTCACTGGGCTGCTTCCCACAGCCCCAGAGTCCCTTCCTGCCACCAGCTCGTCTGTCACACGCACTGATCCACCTCCTCTCCACACAGCCCAGAAGATTCCTATAAAATTCAGCATTAATGCTTTCCTCCCCACACCTTTTCTCATTTGTTCTTCATGATTAATACCAGGCCTTTCACTAAAACCAGTTTATGATGTTGTTTTTGAGTAAATATTGTTATCAGTTCTGTGTCACAGGGCTGAAAATGAATCTGGGTTTGATAGACTGAAGTAGGTGGCTTTGTCAAAGTGTCTTCTACAAGTGTAATTGAAAGTCCTTATGTAGAAGAAAACTTTTTTGCATTAATGATATAGATAATTGCTTTACTAACATTTTTAAAGCTTAGAAATAAATGGTTTCCTTAAAATTAGATATATGCCTAAAAGGAAGAATCTCTGTTGTTATCCAGCCAAAGAAAGGGGCTTTCTGAGGGTCACACCTCCTTGTGGCACATGTCCTGATACTTTCTTAGAGGTTTCTGAGAAGGAGTTAAGTTGATTTTGTAGAACTCAGCAGCTGCTTTGGGAGCCAGTGCCACAGAAAATGCAAACCTTTCCCACGAGGAGTCTCTTTTCCTTGCAGGTATTCCATGACATTGCCTATAAAGCCAAGGACCGTCAGGACCTGATCGCAGGCATCGATGAATTTCTGGATGAAGTCATTGTGCTCCCCCCTGGGGAATGGGATCCAGCCATTAGGATAGAGCCCCCCAAGTCTCTCCCTTCTTCAGATAAGAGGTAATAGCAGGAGAGGGGCTGCTGGCCAGGGACAGTGGGCGTGAGGTGTGGAGAGGGGATGGGAAGAGGCAGTGTTCTGGTTGTGCCAGGTGTATGGAGTGACCTGCACCTGGCTGTCACTATTTAGAAAGGCCTGGAGATATTTTCAGGGAGGCAGGATGTTCCTGGGAGTCTGTACCTTTTGAGATGATGTTGTAGGCACACAATAACACAGCTGGTGGTTGGCTGGGCTCTTTGAGGTTCCTCTTGGTTCTCTGACATGCTGTGTCCCGGTCTAGGAAAAACATGTACTCGGGTGGGGAGAACGTGCAGATGAACGGCGACACGCCCCACGACGGCGGCCACGGCG
>NW_005054520.1:941719-944462 GCF_000277835.1 Geospiza fortis
CCCCCCCGGCCGCCGGCCACGGCGGCGGCGGCCACGGCGACTGCGAGGAGCTGCAGCGCACAGGCAGGTCAGTGACACCCCTGCAATGCTTCCCTTGCCAAAGCATCCCCAGCCCAGTGGGCTGCCTGTACAGGCTCAGGTGTGACCCCAGAACGTGTCCTGGGGGCCTTTCCTGCCCAGAGTGAAGCTGTGTGAAGGGTTCAGAACCTCCGGCTTCAGCAGATGGCAGAAGGTCATGGATCAGATGCTCAGTAAATGATAAGGAGACATTAAAAAGGACAGAAGGCCCAGGTGCCTTCTGTTGGGAGCCTGGGAAGTCAGATGAGCTGTAGGGGACATAAACATGGCTGGTACAAGCCTCAGTTAATCCCTTTGGATTGCTGAAGGGGTGCCTTAGCCAAAAGCAGAGATGTTCCCTTTTCTGGATGTTAGTGATGCAGTTGGATTGCACAGCTAAAGGCTTTTATGGGATAGAAAGAGAGAGGATAACAGTGCCCCAGACCCTACTCTCTGCTTTATTACTCTGCTTTGTGCCACGTTAAAGTCCACTGGAGTGGGAATACAGCTCAGGTGGCCATGAAACAGCGAGTTCAGCATTTCAAGATCAGTGCACAGGGCTTCATGGTGGCTTTATGCCTTCCTTCCCACTGTGAATCTTCTTTTTCAGTTCTAGTTTTAGTCTAAATTCTAGGACAAAAGTCTGAAAGTCTTTACACTGCATTGGTGTGTACAAGGCAGTGGAGTGTCCTGATTTGGGGTCAGAAGGTGGCGTGTGCCTGTCTGCCACAGTGTCTGTGCAGTCCTGGCAGAGGTGGGGAGCTGTGAGCAGAGGAACAAGAGGCTAAACAAACATTTTTCATGCTGGCAGTGTCAGTGCCACGTGGAGTTTATAAGATTTAAGTACTGTCTTGTTTGTGATCATACAAAAAGGGATGTCTGCAAGTGAGTTCTTTTGTCATCCAAGAGTGTTTCCCTTATGTTTTTACTTCTAGTTCTTTTGCTGGTTATTAATTTGAAGCATTTTTCCATGCAGCAGATTGTTTGGCTCGCCCAGCCATGGTGTCTGCTATGTGGAGAAATTCAGGCAGGGACTTAGACCAGAGTTAATCTATTTTATTACATCAACTAATATATTTGGGGGGAAAAAACCAACAGATGAGCTCCCTGAAATACAAACTGTGGTGGTCTGTTCCAGCAGAAGGGTGGCTTGTAGTCCTGCAATTTGTCCCTTTCTAGCTGCATCACGAGTTTGAGATATTATCTCTCCTTACAGCTTTCTCTCTGAGATCCCTGGACCACCACAGCTATGATGAGGCTGTTTGTAATGTGCTGATCTCACTCCTTAGAGATCATACTTCATTGCTGGCAGTGTCTCTGCTGGCTTAGCATGGTGAGTTTCACTGTGAGACATCTTGCCTGAGTCTCCTCTTGCTTGTCCCTGCAGATTCTGCGGGGGCTTGATCAAAGACATCAAGAGGAAAGCACCGTTCTTCGCCAGCGACTTCTACGACGCTTTGAACATCCAGGCTCTCTCAGCCATCCTCTTCATCTACCTGGCCACTGTCACCAATGCCATCACTTTTGGGGGATTGCTTGGGGATGCTACGGAGAACATGCAGGTGGGCAAGAGCTTTCAGAACCAGCAAATCCAGCCTTTTGCTGTCCAGTTAGAGCAGTGTTTGGGCACTGGCAAAGCTGGAATTCTTGGTACAATAATGGAAGTGTTCTGTGTTTTCACTGCTTTCTCTGCTGCTGTGCTGTTCTTTGACAGCTTGTACAGCAGTTCCTTAAATGGTGAATAAAAGCAGACCCAAGAGACAGAGAAGGTCTTTGCTCCTTCTGTACAGAGAAGCTCCTCTGATCTGCTCTTGGTTGTACCAGTTTAGTCCAATTCAATTTGCTAACTCTGAATCCTCTGCCTGATTCCTACAATACCTGGGCTTTGGCCTCTCTGGTGAAAAGAAAATGCCAAAATTATTAGGAAAATGAGTAACAGAGGAGAGAAATGTCAGGTCTTTAGAATGATGAATTTTGTAGTAGTGGGAGGGCACAGGCTGAGAACCAGGCACATATCCACGGACAGGCTGGATCAATGGCTTAGCTCAGGATAAAGAGAAGGGATTCTCTATTAACAGTGCTGGAGGTCCTTTGTGTTAGTGGACTAATAGGAAAAGTAGGAGGTTTTATTTAGATATATTCGGTTCAGCCAGTCCAGTTCAGTCAAATCTCCTAGCAATAATCAAGCTCATAATGATAATGACTGAATTATTAATTTATGCAGATTTGATTAAGTCAAACATAGGAAATGAGGGCACATATCTGGAACCCTGCACTTCCTTGTGATGAATTACAGGCTAGAGTAAGATCCAGCAGCCTGTGCAGTGCCCAGCTCCCCTCCCTCCTGTGCAAACAGTTTGCCTTTTCTGAGACTCAGGGAAGTCAGAAATGGAGAGGCCTCCAGGTCCTACCAGTGAGCAACACTGGACTGTCATGGGGTAGCACAGCAAAGCCTGTCTGCTTTGCACAAGGTGCAGTCTTTAAATTACACGAGGAGGGGGAAATGTTACCTGATTCCACATCTAGTTCAAATTGAGAAACATTTCATTGTGGCCAGAAGTCTCAAGCTTACTATCAAGTAGCAAAAAAAAACCCTCAGAGAGCAGTATTTTTGGGGCTACTACATCACAGTTTGTGTGTCTGTGTCTTGTCTGTTGTTAACAGTGATGTGGCTGCAGCTGGGGCA
>NW_005054520.1:944504-956203 GCF_000277835.1 Geospiza fortis
ACAGCTTGCTCCTGAGTTTTCTGTTTCCGAGAAAAGACACTATTCTTAGCTACAGACACGTGGAAGAATGCAGGGAAAAGAGATTCCAGATGCTCTGGCCACGAGGGCCCTCTCCATGAGTAATACAAGGGGAGTGGAGGGGATCAGCTGTGTGAAGGCTGTTCCTTGCCCTGGGATTACTGGGCTCAGCCTTACAAGTCCCCCAAAGGCAACCAGCCTGTTGCTTTCCTCAGTGAAAACACTAACTCGTGTCTTCTAAAGGAAGAGAGACACAAAACTGGATTCCAATTCTTGCAGTACCCCTGACAAGTCAGGAGAGCTGCAGCCCCATCCCTGCGGCCGGGTGGAAGGGAGGGATTGGCCTGTGCCCTTAATGGCTGCTCAGCGCATGAACGTGTGGTTATCCCGAGTAACTGTGGCAGTAACTGTGGCTCGTGTGGTGCCAGCATCTTGGTGACAGCTGCAGGGGGGACAGAGGATGCTGTCCCCTGGGTCACAGGCACAGGGACGTGCAGCATGCAGCCACAACAGAAGTGCTCCTTCAGAGAGGGTGACTCCTGTGCTGTGTCCCCGCAGGGTGTGTTGGAGAGCTTCCTGGGCACCGCTGTCACCGGCGCCGTGTTCTGCCTCCTGGCTGGCCAGCCCCTCACCATTCTGAGCAGCACAGGACCTGTCTTGGTCTTTGAGAGGCTCCTCTTCAATTTCAGCAAGTGAGTACGTGGTGGCAGAGGGTGGGGGGCAGGAATGTCCCACACGGAGGAAATCCAGCCAGGGAATGAGCTGCTTGCTGCTGGGGAAGGAAGGGATTTAGTGCGCAGAATGAAGGTCTTGTTTTTTGCTGAGACGCAGTGCAATCACATCAGGATTGTCCCGGCACGCATGTCCCAGGGCGCTGCCCAGTGTGTGGCTGCCTGTCTCTGTGGGGCCTCCTGAAACAAAAACAGCCTTGGCCACTTCAGTCCTTGGTGAGGAATTTGCTCTCGGTGCAGTGTGCTGCTTCTCCCCATCACTGCTTCTCTGACTCCCATAGGAACAAGGAAATGAATCCTGCTCTTCACTAACAAAATCCCGTGGGTCTCAAGGTTGCCAAGAATTTGTCCAGTAGTCATTTGAAATAGTCACTATTATTTATGAAAGTAAAAGTGTCTCTGGTAGAAACAGCCCCCAGAATTCCATGGGGGAGCTTTTCCGCTTTTAAAGGAAATTGCCTGCATTTTTTCCATTTAACTGGTATAAAGAAGTTCTGCTTTCTCCACGTTGTTGACAGCTGACACCCAGAGCTAAAGGGAGCCCATTTATTTAGGTGTGATCATTTACCATTCCCACATCTGCAATACCAGGAAGATACACTGGAATCCCCAAAGGAATCAGCAGTGTCATGGATGATTTCACCCATGGGGCTGGTGACCCTTTGGCTGGTGTTTTGCAAGGAGATCGTTTTAGGTTACACAGAATAAACCCCAAATCCCTTGTAGTCTGCGTTCTCAGCATGGCAGGTTGTGCAGGACTTGTGTTCCTACATGTAAGGAGGGATGGGGGCTAGAAAAAATGGCTGGAAAGTTAGATTATCCTAGGGAGGGAAACTGGAAACTACCAAAGGGTGAGTTGCACAGTGGAGCAAGAGGGGGACACCTTTCTTTTCTTCCCTCGTCTGGAATCAATGAATAGAGTCAGGAATGGACACACTGCACCTATTGGCACCTGGCAAGCATGACAAAGCCCAGGTGCAGCAGGCAGCAGGAAAAAAAGCAAGATGGAAAAGCACTTTGTACTGTTTTGGAAGGAAGAAGGTGGTTATTGTTAACCTGAGGAGGAGGTGGCAGTTGTAAAAGCCATTGTCCTAACAACCTGCAAGAACAGAAAGGCAGGCCTTTTCAAAGGAGGCCTTTCTTACAAGGAAATTGGAACTGAGTACTTTGATTTTTCAGTAATGTGTTTGTGGTTGTTCATTTTCACAACACGCTGTTCCCTGCTAGGAGCAATCCTGCAGGATATAGTGCTTTTCCACCTGCTCTGTCAGCTTCAGAAGTGCTGCAGGAATTTGAGAAGTAAATGCTAAAATAGTATAGTTTAACATTTTTGAAGTTCTTGAATGGTGTGGGTCAGTGTAGCTGGGTTTCTGCCAGCTGCCTTCAGATGGATGGGATCTTCTGCCCCCTCAGGCACTGACTCTGGATACTTCAGAGTTGTCACTTGGGTCTTGTATTTTTATTTTTTCCCTTCTCTTTTTCTAAATAATTTTGTTTCTTACTTGCTCCTTGCCCTCTTCTATGTCAGGGCTTCTGGCTTCCAGAGAATTACAGCTGCCTCAGCCTGCCAGTCCCACCAGCTCTTGCTTCCTTCCCCAGAACAGGCAGTGGCCTTCCTGGCAGGTCCTCATCTGCTCCAGGGTTCCCTTGAGGCACTTTTTCATTCCTAAAAGCCCACCTTTGGACTCTGTGCTGGCACAGCACCTCAGCCTCAAGCAGCAAACAAGGGGGGGCATTGTTCCCAGGAGGGAATGATGCAGCTGGGTGCATGGCTCTCCATCCCCTGCCATTCCCAGCACCAGGGTTTGTCATAGAATATCCCAGGTTGGAAAGGACCCATAAGGGTCAGCAAGTCCAACTCTGCACACCTACCAAGACTACCTAAAACTAAACCATATGACTAAGAACACTGTCCAGATGCTCCTTGAACTCCATCAGGTTAGGTGCCATGACTGCTTCCTGGCAAGACTGTCCCAGTGTCCAGCCACCCTCTGGGAGAAGGTTTTTACTCTTATGTCCAATCTCAGTGAATCTCTAGGAAGGTAGGAGGGCTCTGCAGAGAGACCTGGAGTGGTTGGATGGATGGGCAGAATCCAGTAAGATGAAGTTTAATAAATCCAAGTGCCCAGTCCTGCATTTTGGCCGCAATACCCCCTGCAATGCTATGGGCTGGGGATGGTGTGGCTGGACAGTGCCCAGGCAGAAAGGGACCTGGGGGTACTGGTCAAAAGCTGTCTGAACATGAGCCAGCAGTGTGCCCTGGTGGCCAAGAAGTTCAATGGCTCCTGGCCTGTATCAGGAACGGTGTGGCCAGCAGGAGCAGGGAGGTCATTCTCCCTTGTACTCGGCCTTGGTGAGGTCCCACCTTGAGCACTGTGTCCAATTCTGGCCCCTCAGTTTGGAAAGGACATTGAGACCCTTCAGCCCGTCCAGAGAGGGCAACGAGGGTGGAGAGGGGCTGGGAACACAACCCCTGTGAGAAGCAACTGAGGGAGCTGGGGTTGTCTAGCCTGGAGAAAAGGAGACTCAGGGCTGACCTTATCACCCTCTACAACTCCCTGAAAGGTGGCTGTGCTCAGGTGGGGTTGGTCTCTTTGTCCAGGCAGCACTGACAGAACCAGAGGACACAGTCTCAAGCTGTGCCAAGGGAAATATAGGCTGGATATTAGGAAAAAGTTTTTTACAGAAAGGATGATAAAGTATTGGAATGGTCTGCCCAGGGAGCTGGTGAAGCCAGCATCCCTGGATGTGTTTAAAACAAGACTGGATGTGGCACTGGGTGCCATGGTCTAGCTGAGGTGTTGGGGCTGGGTTGGACTCAATGATCTTGAAGGTCTCTTCCAACCTGGTCATTCTGTGATTCAATGTCCCCTGACTCAGCTTTGTTCCATGTAACATCTGCTTTGTACTTCCTGATCTTATCTAACCCAATGTTTTCCTTTCTTGCCACCCTTGTCTTGTTGCAGGGACAATAACTTTGACTACCTGGAGTTCCGCCTCTGGATCGGCCTCTGGTCAGCCTTCCAGTGTCTCATTCTCGTGGCCACCGATGCCAGCTTCCTGGTCAAGTACTTCACCCGCTTCACCGAGGAAGGGTTTTCCTCCCTCATCAGCTTCATCTTCATATATGATGCTTTCAAGAAGATGATCAAGCTGGCAGATCATTATCCCATCAACTCCCAGTTCAAGGTGGACTATATCACTCATTACTCTTGTGCCTGTAAACCACTAGATCCAGGTAAGGGAGTGTTCATTACCTCTCCAGTTTGTAGACAGGAGGTGGCCTTTGCTCTCCTTTTCCCTTGTGCTGCAGCCCAGATAATAGGTAGATTATTCCTTCTTTATCAGTTGCCTTCAGATATCCTGTTTTAGTCTCTTAGAAACTGAGAGGTAAATTTCATCCCAAGTGGAATGTCAGTGTTGCAGCAGACCTCTCATTGGGGGTAGAAGTGAGCCAAGACACAGACTCTTGTTCAACAACGTGAAAACGGTCCCGGTTTATTCTTCTCTACAACTGAGCCATCCTGACTGTGACTACAGCAAGCTCCTACTGTTGGCTTCCCTGGTGGACTCTGACTGCAGCTAATTCCTGCTTGACTACGACTGCATGTATTAGTTTGCAGAGTTTGCAGGCTGTTCCTGCTGGAATATGACTGCAGGCTCCAGCATCAGGCTGTCACTGCAGGCCCCTTGCAAACCACACCACAGATCTTGTTCAGCAGCAACTCTCTGCCTTATTTCGTCCATCCTCTAGTTCTTCCCAGTTGTTCCTTCTTCCTCATGAGTCATCCTCCTTCCTCCAGGTCGTCCTCTTCACGGTCCACCCCTGAGCAGCCAACCCATCCCTTTTGTCACACTTATCTATTAGTTACTGCTGTGACCCATTAGGGTCATAAGGCTGTTCCTCTTCTTTGGTAATTAGTACAACTGTGGCAAAGGCAAGGTCACCTGTAATCCCTTCTTCTACACCTACATGTCACAGTACAGCTGGCCTTGCTGGAACTCCTCCAGAGAGCATCATGACCAGTGGAGAAGCTGTTGCTGCACCCCTGTCTCCTTGCATCCCCGTTCCAAATGGCATTCCAAATGCCATGAAGGGGCTGCAGTGGTGGCCAGGTCACTGCTGTGCAGCTGAGGTCACTGCCATGGAGCTCAGGCCACTCCTGTTTCAGGAGCTTGATTTATTCAAGGTGTTACCCAAACGTGGGTGGTTCCCACCTCCTGGCTGCACGGATGAGAGGAAAAGCACAAACAATTCCCTCCCTTCCAAGAAGGGAAGTGTATCCCCAGGGCAGCCTATCTCTGGAGTGTGGGCTGCACAGCAGATAGAGCCAGTGTACCTATGGCTCTGGGGACAAAGGGTTACAAAACCCAAATCAAATTTAGAGAGGCTGGCTGTACCATTAGGCAAGTAGGACCACTCCTAGGATCCCACAAACAATGGGGAGTAAGTAAGAAACTTGATCTGTGCCCAGAGCAAACTGTAGGTTATCTTGGCACACTTGTCCAACAGGAAAAGCTGCTGGCTGCTCCTCGCAGGTGTCGAGAGCCCATTCCCTGGGGCTGGGTGCCTGCCTTCCCTATTAACACAGGACCTTGGTGAGCAGAGTCTGGTTCTGCCTCTGCTGGAATGGCAGTGCCTTTTTGAAACTAGGACGATGGGAATGGTCAATGCCAAATTGGAAGTCTCCATTTCCCATTGAAGCACTTGTGGCTCTCCAGACCTCCAAGTGAAAAAAGTTTATTTATGCAAAACCTCAGTCATCCATGAGGAAAGGGGCCATGAGCCCATTTGCAGGAAGGATTGCACTTCTAAATGAAATTTCAAATTCATGATTCCTAATGCTTCAGAAGCCACAGGGAATGCTGCTCCTTCTTTCAAAGAAATTATCCCCATCCTGTTGATTTCAATTTCTTGCTCTCTTTTTTCTTTATTTTAATTCAAAACTGTGTTTATGCTGGACACTGAATCACATTTGGCTTTTCTGGGTATCTTTGGCGTTGTGCTTGCATTTGAAATCAATCATTAGGAGTGCTGTGTGGATATTTAATTTAATCCAGAAATCATTAGGAAAATATTGGGAAGCTATGAAATATTATATTGTCTGTCTGGTTTTTTGTGTTTTTTTTTTACCATCAACTCAAAATATAATCCCAGTTGGTTTTGGGCTATGTTTCACTTAACCTTTTCTTTTTTTGTTTTGTGAGTGATTGATGATTGAGGCTTTTGAGTCTCTCTGAAACACTTGTGCCTCACTTTTCTGGAGCAAAGAGGTGGCAAACAGTTTGACAGAGACAAGAAATTATTTAATAATTGTCTCTCCTTCCCAAGTGTTTCCTGCATCCTGCTCACGATACTGCCTGTTTTCTTTTCTCTTGCAGTTAATAGCTCATTACTTAACAGGACAATGGTGCTGTCAGACTATGAGCTGGTCTCTCCCTCCTCTGAGCTGGTGAGTTCCCCTTGGGAAGGCAGGGATCACATGGCCTGCAGAGTCTTGTGGTGCCACTCTGCTGGCAAGCTCTGGACAGTGAGGAGAAAGAAGTGGAGCTTGCTGGATCACATACCTGTGTGGGGGAAGGAAGTTGAGGCACAGAGTAACAACCTCTTTTAGTCAAACACCAGGAGATCTCACCCAAACCGTTCTGTGCTTCTGTGATTTTAACTTCTGCATGCTGCCTCCCTGTTCCTCTCAGATACTCTGTCACCATTCCTGTCCCACCATGGGCCAGGTATCCACATCCTTATGGAAACATTCCCTTTTTTCCTGCAGGCCAACAGCACCATTGACTGGGCAGCTCTGACAGCCAAGGACTGCTTGAAGTATGGGGGTCAGCTTGTGGGAAACAACTGTGACTATGTCCCTGACATCACCCTCATGTCTTTCATCCTCTTCTTTGGCACTTACACCTGCTCCATGGCCCTGAAGAAATTCAAGACCAGTCGCTACTTTCCCACCACTGTAAGTATCTCCTGTCACCCCATCAGTCTTTGTGAGGGCACAGCTCAGCCTTCCTTTTGGAGCTGCTGTCCTGCACACAGGGAGGGATGCTCTGCAGGGAAACAGTTGGGATAAAAGTGCAGCTGGTTGTTGGATCTGGTTATCAGAGGGATGCCTGGGATTGCTCCCAGTGGATCTGGAGAGCACAGGTAAGGCAACAGAAGAGCCAAGAGGAGCTGTAACCTGCTTGGGTAACGTGTCAGGGGTCTTAAAGGTGCTGAAGGCAACATTCCAAGCTTTCAGGCACGTGTCAGGTGCATCCGCCTGTTTTGTCCCCTGGTGAGGCTCCCAGGCCAGGCGTGCGAGCCAAAGCTATTTCTCTCTGAGACTGCCCCATTTCTGGCATCCTGACACACAGGGATTTATCCTGCATGGATGTTTACTGTTCCACTGTGTTACAATTGAGCCTCTCTTATTTTTAATACAAAGGAAACAAATTCCATCCGGGCTGGAATGCAGCTCAATTTATCTGTAACCATGCAAACCCAGGAAACCTGGAAGGAGCAGCAGCTCTGGAGAGCTCACACAGTTCCAGGCTAGCCCAGCGCCTCCTGTCTGGTTAAATTCTGGGGTCTGATCACTGGCAGCTCTAAGCTGTTGCATTCCAGTGACTTCAGGAGAGGTGCAGTCTTAGGGATTTAGCTGGGAAGCCTGGTTTGTTTTCCTGTCTGCTTAGTTTGACTTATTATTGAACAGCAAACAGTGTAATCTCTGCCAGTCCTTCAGAGTATCTCATTTGTGGAAGTTTGTGCTGTTTCTGTGCCTCCATTTAGGCTTTCAGAGCACACAGTAAAGTACCAAGGCATGTGTGGCAAATGACACTGGACATGATGGTGGCCATATTTGTGGGGGAAGAAGTGATGAGCTTGTCCTGCCAGGGTTTGCCATGTGGACACTAAAGCATGGGTGAAATGCTGTTCTGTGGTGCTAACTCCTGTGGTTCTGGTACCATGTCTCTTTCAGGCCCGGAAGCTCATCAGTGACTTTGCCATTATCCTGTCCATTTTGATCTTCTGTGGAATTGATGCCCTGGTTGGTGTGGACACACCAAAACTAATTGTGCCAAGCGAATTCAAGGTATGTTGTTGTCAGCTTGTTTGCTGGCTTTTGGAAGAGGTTCCTTTTCCCTTGCACCTGCCCTGTATGGAGTGACTTGCCCTCAGAATGGGAATGTAGTCAGCAGTCTGGAAAGGGCCTGTTTACTCAGAGGGTTAGGGTTAGGAGGCTTTTTGTTAGCATCATTTTAATTGGCTGGTTTATCTCCCAGATGCTGCCTCCATACTTGGAGCCTTTGACTGGTGTTAGTGGATAGGATGAAATTGCCACAAACCTGAAGTGTCTCCCTGGAGCTCCATTGCTGGAAGCAGACCTGGCTTTGGGATGCCATCACCCCTGTACTGTGCCTCTAACACAAGCTTTCTTTTCCTTGCCCTTCAAAGCCAACCAGTCCTGAGAGGGGTTGGTTTATCCCACCTTTTGGAGGGAACCCGTGGTGGGTGTACCTGGCAGCAGCCATCCCTGCCCTGCTGGTGACCATCCTCATCTTCATGGACCAGCAGATCACCGCCGTCATCGTCAACAGGAAGGAGCACAAGCTCAAGGTGGGTGTGCCTTGTGCCTGGAGCATGGGCAAGGGGCTTTTCCTCCTGCCACCTTCCTCCCCATGGACACGAGCCTATTCCCTGGCACTGGCTGCTGTTTCTAAGCAGGAAAAGTGGCTTTGTGGCCAAAGCTGCACGGTGCTGTCAAATACCAGCAATAAGCTGGAGAGATTTGGGACATACCAAGGGCATAGCCTCAGTTGGATGTTATTTAAAGAAGAGCTGATATGTAACAGCCTAAAATGTAGTCTTGTTTTTAAAACAAACTTTCCAGACCAGTGATATGCAGTTTTTCATGCCTGTAGGGTTCTTTCTGTTCCCCTGCATGATCAGTTCTATTGAAAAATATTAAATTCCTGTGAAAGAAGATTGTCTCTTCCTGCTCACAGGGCATGTTTCAAGTGGTCTGACCTGTGGGAGTAATGGCTCCCTCAAAACACAGGCAATGGTGGGTCATTATTTAGATACCTGCTTTATCAGTTATCAGGAGAGCTGTTGGAAATGGGAAGGGAGCTTCTGCTTGGAAAAGAGGAGGATGTTTCAATTCATGTGGTCACTGTAAACATTAGACAAGTAATGTGTAATTTAAGACCATCCTGAGCCCAACCTGGAGGAGAGAGTTGAAGTACCAGGGAATGGGAAAGGCTTCTTATGCACAGTGATGACTGCTGGCTGATGGTTTAAAAAACCCCTCAGAACATCCTTGTTTGCTACCTGGATCTGAGCAGATAAACTCAATATTGGGCCTTCATGTTTCTCAGAGATGGCTAAACAGTTTTAGGTCTGTCTCTTGCACCTAACCAAGCAGACATAGCATTTTCTTCAACACTGTAAGAAAATATTCACTGTTCTTCCCTCATGAGGAAGAGGCCCCTCATCTCTGCAGCTTATGAACCACTGAATGTGGTTTTGCTGTCAGCACTGGCTGTACTTCTTTAGTAGCAAAGTTATAAACACTTCAGTACTCCAAAGTACTGTTTGATGTAAAAAATGTATTCCCTGCTTCCTTTGTTTATGGTGTGAATATGGTATTTTGTGGAATTGAGGGTTCACAAGCCCCATCTTGTTGTTCCACACCAAAAAACACTTCTATACACAAGATCTGCTGTAGGAAAAAGGTGTTTTTTTCTGCTCATCCCTTGCTGAAGTGTTGGCAGGGTATTGCTGGGTGCCCATCCCGGTGCCACCAGCCAGCCAAGGTAAGCAGTGCACGTGTCAGGAAAACAGTGAGGACTATTCAAGAGAAGCTGGATTGCCCTCCCTCCTGGGTCATCCTAGGCCTGGATCATTTGTTTTTTCCAATAAAATCAAGCTGAATGGGATTTTAAAAAGGTTAATCTGTTTTAAAATAGCAAACCTTAGAGGTTTGTCCGCTGTTTTTCTGAAGATCCCTTTTCTTGGTGGCTCTTTTGTTTCTTCTCTTGGCACTTGTAACTGCTGGAATTCTTGCTTTATTTCATTACAGGATTTTGAAAATAGAGGATCAGAGGTGTTTGAAAAGGAGTCAAGAACAAGGGCAGCTTTCTCCTTTGGGTAGGGAATGAGGCTTCAGCTGTTCCTGTTGCACTCCTGAAGGAGCATGAGGTTGTGTCCCGAGGGAGATGCTTCCTTATGCTGTTCACAGGATCCGATGTATTTCTGGTGTTTGGCTCTGTTGGCCAGGATGCTGCAGAAGGAAATGCTGCCTGTCCAGTGTGCCTCTGCCCTGCTCCAGAGGCATTTGGAATAATTAAGCTGAAGGTTGTTTGTCTCCCTCCACAGAAAGGTGCTGGATATCATCTGGATTTGTTCTGGGTGGCCATTCTGATGATTGTCTGCTCCTTTATGGGGCTGCCCTGGTACGTGGCTGCTACTGTGATCTCCATCGCTCACATTGACAGCCTGAAGATGGAGACGGAGACTTCAGCCCCTGGAGAGCAGCCCAAGTTTTTGGGAGTGAGGTATGTCCCACCAGGAAGTCTCAATTACCTTGTTTGCCTGCAAAATCCTTTTGCACAAAGAATTTGTGCTGCCTTCTCCCTATTTCCAAAGCCAGGTCCTTGGGCGAGCCCCCTTGTGGCTCCTCCAAAGTTTACTTGGCCACAGCAGATGCAGTGTTCCTGTGTTAAAGGAAATAAATTTCCTGCAGGCTTCTCTATCCAAGGAAAAGAAGCAAAATCCTTAGCAAATGTAATGGTCAAACATACAAACCTATCATACCTAGTGCAAGCAGCTTTACTTAATGAAGCACCTTTTTCATGTGTTTGGGTGCCTTAATTAAGTGGTCTGAAGTGCTTCCAGTGGGATTACTCCTGGAAATTAGGCGGGGGGGAGAAATTAAGTTATTTAGTGGAGGGAAAATTAATTCCCCCCTCTCTGGGAAATTAGTTATTTAGGTAACTAGATGGAAATTTTATGGCCTTGCTTTCAGCATTCTGAAATATTACTGGCTGAGGTGTTTTTGGGTGTGGAGGGCCAATGGTGGAACAAAACTGTCTGAGGTCTAAAACAGAGGTCTGGCTCGGGATCCAGCCATCTGCCTGAGGCCGTTGGATGAAAAATGTGGCTGCAGAAATGAGTTTTGGGGATTCCTGTTGGTGTTCAGGACTTGGGGTCCTGACTCAGTGATGTTGTTTCAGGGAGCAGAGAGTCACTGGTGTGATCGTTTTCATCCTGACCGGGGTGTCTGTCTTCATGGCTCCCATCCTGAAGGTAAGGACTGTTCACCGTTCTTTGAAGGCTTAAATCCAAACCTTTCAGAAGGAAACACCAACATGGTTGTAGTGTGCTAGAACAGTCACCAAGTTCAGGGCTGCAGTTCTTGGGCACTGTGATCTTTTTCATTTTAAGGTTATTTCTCCATGTTTGCATAAAGTTAAGCTCCCTTTTCTTTTATGATTTCTTTTTATGATTTCTTTTATACCTCCACTCTTTGTTTTATGGAAAACATATTCTGGATAAAGCTCAGAGTATGGAAAACATGTTTCTGGTCGAAGCAGTGCAATTAAATGGCATTTCTTAGTCTTCTGAACTGTTTTTTTTCCTGTAAGTTTAGCCAAGGCTCTGGATAGATATGCTGCTGATGGACCATTTCATTTAGGTAGGTTGCTGTTTTCCAAGACCAGAGATTTGGTGCATGTAGCCATGGAGAAATGTATCCTTAGTGGATCATCAGATTGTAGAAGGAAACTGGAGAACCTGTCTTGTGGAGGATGCTGCCTTCTCTGGGGATAGTGATGGAAGTGGCGCCAAGCATGGGACATACTGTCCCACAGGAGGTGTCAGCTGCAGGAGCCCTTATCCATGGATCCATAGGCCTATGGTAGGAGCAGAAGATGTCAGAGCAGCAGCACTGTGCATTGTAACCA
>NW_005054520.1:956227-971150 GCF_000277835.1 Geospiza fortis
TGCAGGGCCAGTGAGGCACGTGTGATGTGAGCCTGAGGGGAGGAGGCAGGCAGGGAACAGTGACTCTGCCTGTGGAGGGAGTGGAGACAGTGGCTTTCCATGCCACTGTGTTCCTGTTCTTAATTTCTAAGGCTGTTTGTACAGCTCGAATTTTGGTGTCTCAGGTAACAGTTTCCACCTCCACACAAACAGGCATTTCCATGCCTTTAATTTAATGCCTGATTGTGATAATCCTGTTTTTTAGTTTATGTGACCTTTACCTACAAGATCCCTCTTCCTCTATCCCACTGGGGTCTGTTTTTCCCCTGTTATTGCTTCAGTCATTTATTATTTGTCTGTGCTTCCCCTAAGACAATGTGTGGGGAAGATCCTCGCTGGAGGACGCCTGAGGATAAGTCAGCATGCTGCTGGCCCACGTGCCAGCGGGAAGGACCTGGCAGGATTTCAGGACCTTTAGCAAATTCCAGTGGCAGGGTCCTGCTGGAGAGAGCTGCACTGCTAAATGCATTGCAGAACATTTCAGTCTTCTCCTGCCAGCGGCAAATTGAACGCTGACAATCCCAAATTTAATAAACCAGGCAATCCACAGAATAATCCCAGCTTTGTTTGCTGAGGGCTTTGCGGTGGTTGTGCTGGTTTTGGATGGTGGTGGTGTTTCTGCTCAGCGCAGGCAGATCTCCACAGAGACATCCTTGGCCCTGCTGGGAGGGTGACAGGCACTTTCCTATAAATACAGTTTTAGTCCTGTTGGCCTGCAGCAGCTTTGTTTTGGTGCCAAAGCCAGCATCCCCATTGTTAGGGAATGCTTTGCCAAGAGAAAGTCTTCCAAAATGACAGCACCACTTGCTGCTCTGCAGGCTCAGGTACTGAGGTTTCACCTCAGGATGATGTACAGGATTAATCATCATGGAATGCTGAAATTTTTCTTACTTTAAAAAAACTCCCATGGAAATAAATAGAAGGGCAGGAGAGGAGAGCAGTGTAAATGAGCTGGCAAGCTCAACTCTTGCTTACTGTATTGTGTTGTGTGTCATCCCTAAGATCCAGTGAGGGCTTTGAATCCCATGGTCACCCACATATTTGTGAAGCCCCTGCTGGGTCCCTGTCCCTCTCACAGCAGAGCTGTTGGCAGAGCCCAGAAAAAGCTGCAGGAAAAGCTTTTACCTTCAGATGGGAAACAGCAGTGTGGCTCACTCGAGGGAGCAAATAAACCCAAGAGAAGGATGAGGTAGCAGTTCAGAAGCTCGCAGGAGGGGACAGGCAGTGAGACTCAGGAAGGAAGGAGAAATGCAGGCAGGGAGGCTCTGGATAGCATATGGCTGGCTGACTTTGGTGCTCATGTGGCCCCAGGGAAATGCCTGCTGGAAGCAATGAGCAAGGTGGTGGGGAATATGCTAAAACACTGGATAGCTGCCGTCTGCCTCTCTAATGAGCTCAGTGCAGGGGTTGGAAGGGGAGGATTCCCAGCACAGGACTGCTCGGAGCAGTGGGTGCCATGGCCTGGCTGTGGCTGCCTTTCAGTGGCAGTTCCCTGGCACTGCACTAGGAACTACCCTTTGGAGCTCATTCCATCCTCCCTGAGCACCAGTAAATCCCACAGAGGCTAGTACTCAGTTCCTGCCTGTGGTTTGTTCCAGGCATCCCTGTTCCTGTCATGCCAGGCAGGCTGCCCACCCCTCTGGTGAGGGACAGAGACTCATTCCAGGCAGCCTGTCTGCTGCTCCCCTGCACCTTCCTCACTCCCAAAGGGAGATGTGCCCCATGTGGAGGTATGGGGCAGCACTTAGCACTTTGAGGGAGCAGAAAGTGATGTTTGAAAGAGCACATCCTGGCAACAAAGAAAGGAAGTCAGTCCTGTATTTGGGAGTAATTCTGGATTAATGTGTGTGAGAGATGGAGCAGGGAGAGATTGGGCTGGCACGACTGTTGTTGCTCAGGTGGGACTCCAAAGAACATCCTTTCTGCATGGATTTGCATGGCTTACTGAGCTGGACTGGACATGGAATCACAGGATTGTTTCAATTGGAGAAGCTCTCTAAGATCACCCAGTTCCACCAGCACTGCCAAAGTCACCACTAAACCATGTCCCCAAGTGCTGCCTTTAAATTCCTCCAGAGATGGCAACTCCAGCACTGCCCTGGAAACCCTGTGCCAGGGCTTGACAACCCTTTCTGTGAATGTGTTTTCCTAATATCCTATCTAAACCTCCCCTGGCACAACTTGAGTTACCTGGGAAAACAGGGTGTACCACAAGCTACAGGATTGTTCTGCCTTTCCTTCTTCTCTGCCTTCTGTTTCTAGTCACACCACAAATCAGAGGTGAAAGGCAGTTGGAAGCTCGCTGGAACACATTTGCCCACCTGTTCCTTGACTTGCTGAGTGACTGGAATCATCCCCTCTGGACGAGATGTCCAAGTCCTGGTGAAGTGGGAGAGTGTGATTGCACAAATGTCCTTGTGTCTCTCAGAACACAGCAGGAGGATCTATTGTTTATTCAGCTTCATTTTATGAATTACTTATTTACATATTGTTTCTTCAGCTTTATTACTTCCATGGCTTCATTCCTCTCTGTCATCCCCCCATGGGTACCGTTTGGATGGCTGACAGGCTGGGAATGTTGTCCCACCACATGTTAATGGTGTGTGGTGTACAGGAAGGTTCTCACCTGGGCTCTCCTGCTCTTCTTGTCCCACAGTTCATTCCCATGCCCGTGCTCTATGGCGTCTTCCTCTACATGGGAGTTGCATCCCTCAACGGCGTGCAGGTGAGTCATCAGCCAGCACAGGGCTTCTTCCACAGCCCTCCAGCTTTACCCTTCTCCTTCACTGCCTCCTCCTCCTTCCCAAGAAGCCCATGAAGGGTGGCAGCTGCTGGCAAACTTAGCTACAAGCCCGGGTGTCCTGAGATGGCAGACCAAGGGACAGTGGCCAGGTGGGCGCTGGCAGGGCCAGGGGTGCTTTGTGAAGACCTGGGTCCATCTGTGGCAACCAGGATGGGGCTTGGGGCAGCCTGGTCTGGTGGAAGGTGTCCTTGCCCATGGCAGGGGGATGGAACAAGAGGATCCCCTTAGGATGCCCTCCAACCCAAACCATTCCAGGATTCTACAGGCTTCTGCCCCAGCTCAGGCTCACTCCCAGGGTAGTTTGGGTCCTGTGCCACAGACTGAAGGCAAGGAAGGAGGATGATTTATGGCAGCGGAGTTGTTCCTCAATGCTAAGGAGCAGGGACATTGTTCTCCAGGGAGGGGAAGCCACTCCCCTCTCTTTGTCGTTGAGGAAATCTTACATAAGGAGCCACTCTCATGCCCAGTGCCTGTAGCTGGCCCAAGGAGGCTGGAAGTGGTTTTGTTGCTTTCTGGCACCCTGTTAATTGAGGCCTTTCTTTTTCGTGCCGGCTCGTGCCCTGAGGGGAAGAGACTGCCTGTTCTGTGAGCCCCAGAATTCCCTCAGGCGTTCTGTAAAACAGCTCCAGCTTCCATTCAGTGCTGCGGTTCCGGTTCCGTCTGGTCCCACCAGTGGGCAGTGAGCCCGCGCTCCAGCAGGGGACAACTAGGGGATTGTCCTGCTGCCCCGGGGCCGGCTCTCCTGGAGGGGATTTCCCCTGCTCCCGACCCAGGTGGTGGGGGGGCTGGGATCAACAGTGTTTTGTACTCACTGAGAAATCCCCATTTTGGTTTAACTCCAAGTCCATCCGGTCCAGCACAGGGCACAGGAACACTGCTGGGAAAGCTGCCTGTCTTCCTCGCTCTTTGGTGAGGTGCTGTGCTGTTTTCTGGCAAAGCAGTGTCTGCCCTTGCCTCTGTTGACCTCTGCTCCTGATTTATTTTGGGAAAACAAAAGCACTGCTCCTAAAGGCTAAATATCTTTCCTTGGCAGGAGCAGGCAAGGGGAGGACAGCAAAAATTCCCCAGAGTGTGATGCTGACCCTGGTTTGGGCATTCATCTTGTTTTCTCTCTTTTTTGTGCATCCTGGGTTTCACTTCAACATCTCTTCCTTTTCATTTCCAGTTCATGGATCGGCTGAAGCTGCTCTTGATGCCTCTAAAACACCAGCCTGACTTCATCTACCTGCGCCACGTCCCGCTGCGCAGGGTGCACCTCTTCACCTTCCTGCAGGTGGTGTGCCTGGCCCTCCTCTGGATCCTCAAATCCACCGTGGCTGCTATCATATTCCCTGTCATGGTAGGTGTTGCTGTCCTTCCCAGCCCTCCCTTTCCCCACAGCCTGCTCCTTTCCCCCTTGTACACTCCTGTACAAGTGTAAATCCAGCCTCTCCCTGGCGAGTCTGTGCCTCACAGCTCCACTCGTGGCACTCAGGGGGCTCAGTGTGGCTGTGGCTGCCTTTCCATTAATCCTCTGGAGGAAAATGAGCCTGGAAAGTTAATTTTTTCCCAGGAAGGTGTAGTTAGTGTTGACCAGTCCTGGCTGCCAAGGTTAGATTTGCTGTGGTTTCTCCTTGAGCTGCATGAACCAAGGAGAGGTGCAGAGTTTTTCTGGCCTAGCCCACACTAGCTACCAGATGCAAAATGTCTCCCTGGCTTTTAAATAGCACAAATTGACAGAACCAAGAAGGAGGCTCAGTGCTAAGAGAGGTGCCAAAGGGAGGGAAAGGGAATGTCTCTTTTCCTTGTACTCCAGTAAAAAGACACTAATGTTGTTTACCATCTATGGGTGACTATTCATATTATTACTGGAGTTATAGACACAGCTAGGCAGTCTGGCTTGGAGACGGGTCTGACTTGTGCAAAAGGCAAAGTTTTATCAAAGTCCTGAATAACTTCTTGGTCCCAGGTCACCTAATTTCAGGTTTATGGACATGTAAAATCTGAATTGTGGGGGCTGGTAGGAGCTGCAGTGCTTATTTAAGGGAGAGAGAGAGGGAGGGCAGAACCCAGGTGAAGAACAAGATGGTGAAATGAGAAAAGATGATGCCAGTTAAAAAAAATCCTCCAAATGTTCCGGCTGAGACACATGCTCCTGTGAAAGATGTTCAAAATCAGTAATTCCCACTGATGTGGCATTCCATCACAACTCCATGGCTGTGTTGCACTGATGTTGGGAGCTGAATCTAAAATCTCTTTGCCCATGTTAGAACCTGATTGCAACCCAAGGCTGACCAAATTTGTTAGAATGGTGCAGACTCAAGGAAGGCACAGCCACAGCTTCGATGGAGCTGGATATGATGGCAAAAGCTCAATTTTCTGCATTCATGAGCAAAAAAGCACAAACTTCAGTTTGTGAGGATTCAGCCAGTGGCTGAGGAAAGGCATATTCAGCACAGTAATCCACAGTGGGATGGTCACAGTGTCTGTGTGGTATCTTTCCCCCCTGAGTAATTCCTCATGTCCATAATCGCGCCTCAGGTTACGCAAGTCAGAGCCTGAGATCTTCTCCTGGGAATTGTTTGTGCTGTGCATCAGGATGGCCTGGCACAAAGCTGGCCTTAAAGGCAGCTTCTTTGGAATAGGTTACAGCTCCCAGCCTATTGCTGTACCCACTGCAAAGCCTGTGTGGGATCTCAGTGGCCTCTGCTGGGGCTGTCAGACCCAGTGTCCATGTAAGCACCCATTTCAGACATGTCCCTTCCTTCTTTCCCAGTGCTTCTGTTGCAGTCTTGCACAGAACAAGCTTTTACTCCAGTTTCCTGCTGCCACAATCCCAGTAAACTTTATTCTGCAAACTCTGGGGGCGTGGATTGGCCCTTGTCTGATTTCTTAAGAGTTCAACTGGGCAAGTGGTGAGAAATAAGTCAAGGTTTTATTACTCGGGCTGTCCTGTGAACCTGCCTCCAAAAGTAAATGCAAGTGCTCATTTTTTTGCTCTTTATTTCCTAATATAGGAGTATTATATACAGGAGTATCCACTGCTTCTGATTTTTTCTGACATGAGGCAGTCACAGCACAACCACTTTAACTGACAGAGATGTCCCGGGTGTTCACCACCTTCTTTGTATGATCATTTACAGCCAGAATTCAAGAGTGTGGGCTTAGAAGCAGAACTGATAGGAATGCAGTGTGCCAAGTGAAAGGTAAAATGTGACTGGGAATCCCTCTCTGCCTTTGCAGATCTTGGCCCTGGTGGCAGTCAGAAAAGCCATGGACTACCTCTTTTCCCAGCATGACTTAAGCTTTCTTGACGACGTCATTCCAGAAAAGGACAAGAAGAAGAAAGAGGATGAGAAGAAGAAGAAAAAGAAGAAGGGCAGTATGGACAGTGACAATGATGATGTAAGGAGCTTCCTGCTCTCGTCACATTGCTCCTCCCTAGGTAGCTAACCCCCTGCACATTCCATGCCCTGCCCAGTGCTGAGGCTGGACATTTGCCAGCCACTTGAGCTGACAGCTCGGTCTGCCACTGCTGCAGCTAATGGGTCCCAAAGAAAACTTAATTCCTACACTGCCTTCCCTTTTCCAGCCTGTGGTGGGTGGTTTGTGCATTGCTAGGGGTGAGGTCACACTTTCCAAGAGCACCAGGTACCTGCTGAGATGTCATGGCCCTTGCTAGAATGCCTCTCATCACCCCGCCTCCTCCAGCTTCCCTCCTACGCCTTTCTCCCCTTCGTTGTCTCTTACATTGTAGGAGGAGAATGCTTTTCACCAGCAGCTCTGGTCCTACTGGTTTTCTTTTTTATTTTTCAAGTATTTTTGTAATGGCTCTCTTGGAAAGCACAAAATAGGTGTGATTTGTCATATTGCAGGAAAAGCTGCTTGGTGTTGGTAAAACTCATCATCTCCATGTTTCCTGAGCATCCATGCCCTCTACAGTGCACTCTGGTCCTACCTCAGGTGGCAGCATGCCCTAAATAGTGAGAAGTGACCTGGCTAGGCCAGACTCATGTGCCTTTGACTGTTCTCTTTCCTCCTGTATATATAATAAGAAGAAATGTAGTCTTGGTGCCTTTAAATGTTCTCCTGCTCAGGTCTAACTCAAATGCGTTATATTTATGTTGAAGTGCTAAACACACTCCTTGGTGAGTTCTAAGCATGGTGTCACTTCTTCTGCTCATGTCCATGAAGAAGGGCCTTTCCTGGGCTGTAGGGAGAGGTAAGGTCACCTGAAGCTGGGAAAGAATCCCCTTTTAGCACAGCAGGAAAAACAGCTGGGAGGACTGGCTTTTAGTTGAGACAGCAAGCTGCCCTGTCCCATCATTGCTGCAGCTCCCAGGGTTTTCTTTAGCACCTTTGAGCAAACCCAGATGAGAGTAAAAGGGGCCCTGCTGAGGAATCAGCAAAGGTTTGGCTCCATCCCCTCCTCCTGACTGGTGTGAATCCAGCAGTGTATCCCCAGCCATGGCTTCCCTCTCTCCTGTCTGTTTTAAGGTATTTCCTCTCTTCCCAGGCTTTTCCTGAATTCCAGGTACAGTAATTAATCTAATGGTTAAGATATTTTATGCAAAATATTGTTCCTTAACTCTTGCTGGTTTTTTTCAGCACTTGCTTTTTCCAGCTTCCTGAACATACAGCACTGGGCATTACTGGTTGGATTATTTTCACCCTTTCCCTTCCAGAAATATCCACCCCCAGAGTCAGTCCTGTGGGATCTGGGGAGCAGTGCATGGATCTGAGTTAAGCCAAGGGAGTTGCTGGGTGGTGCTTGTGCTTTCTTTGAGTTCTGCTTGTCCCTCAGCCTCATAAAAATAGTCCTGAGGAAACATCATGAATTAAGGCACTGGATATCAGTTATGTTAAAAAATAAATTAAGAATAATAATCCAGGGAGAGCCAGTCTCTGGCCTCCTTAGTGTTTTCCTGCCCTGACTGGAAGGTCTCCTCCCTCTACCCTGGTGTTGTGGGTCTGGTTCTCTTCAGGAACAAAGATGTCCCAACATTTCTGGCAAATCCCACCTTCCTGCCTTTGCCAAGTTAGGCAGTAACAGCCTTTCCTTGGCTTTGAGGAGTTCCCTTTATTCTTAAAAAAGCCAAACAATTCCAAGCACTCCTGTTGAGCAGAATCAGGTGGGTGATAGAAGGCAGTGGGGGTGAAATCCTGCTGGTGCCTCAGCTCTGGGGGACCCCAGCTTTTCCCTGTGCCCCATCCTGAGCCAGTTGCTGTTTCTCTGGCTGGGCCAGGGTTACAGAATTCTTCCAAGGGCTCTGGAATTGGTGAACCAGAGGTGTAACTGAGACTGGGGTTGACTCCACTTGCATTAAAGAGGGAAAGGGGGAGCTGAGCCAGTCTGATGTAAGGAGCCTCTGCCATGTCATATCTGGGCCCTGTGGAGCAATTGGGAACAAGCAAGGGCTTTTACAAGAATCCCAGCAGGATGAAGGGTTTGGAGGAGCTTTTCCAACAGCCAGGGCCCTGCTGTGTCTGCCTACAAATGCATTTTCCATCTCTATTTCCTGCAGCTGACTCCAGGCAGAAGGGGATGGTGTCTTTTAAGACGATGGGGTGGGAGAGGAGGAGATGTATTACAATTTACAATCCCACAGGATGATTCTTTTCTGGTTTATTTTTGGAGTATGACGGTAATCAAGGGAAGTGGGATGCAGTGGGGAACCAGTGGAATCCATCAGGCAGCCAAGCTGGAGGATGCTTTTCTCTTTTCCCTTCTTTTCTTTTATCTGTTCCTACAGAACTGTGTGAAGGATAATTTTAATTTGTGGGAGACGATGAGCGAAAGAGCAGTGGGAATATTCTAAGACCTTTTGCACGTTTCTTTCACAGTCTGACTGCCCCTACTCAGAAAAAGTCCCAAGTATTAAAATACCAATGGACATCATGGAGCAGGAACCTTTCCTAAGTGATAGCAAACCTGCTGACAGTGAGTAGAACTAACTCTTGCATGCCTGCTTGACTCTCACTTGCACTACAAAAATATATCTGTGTCTATTTAGTGATTTTAAAATAATTTTTAATCGTTCCTTTTACTTCAGAAGTATTCTCTTGTTCTTTTTTTTTCCCCTCTCCTTTTTAATTTCCAGGCCCCTGCTTTATGACAGATTTTGCTTTTGTGAGCTTTTTTTTTCTTTGCTGGTTACAAAATCAATGTTATTCCTTCTGGTGCCTCCAGTTTAAGTGCTTTTCTCCAGCTCCTGACAGGTCTCCTGGCCACCCACTCTCTCTTCCTCTCCTCTCCCTCTCCCCCTTGGTGTTAACCTGCTGATGGTGGCATTTATTTTTTTTTCCACTGAGCCTTGTGTTCTGGATTTGCAGCGCTGTCCTGTCACTGTTTGTTCCCTTAGGTGCCAAGCAGTTGCAAAAATCAGCATTTCACAGAGTAATTATTTATTTGTGTCATTAAGCTGCACAGGCAGAGATCAATTGGCCATTAACATATTTCCCTTCTTAGGTGGTTTGTGCTCTTCTTTTAGGATTTCATTTCTGATGTTAATAGCTGTAATTGTTGAATTTAATCTTTATTTTCAGTCATTCCCACTTTACATTTTCCTCTTTTAAGTGAGGAATCACAGCTGACCTTGGTGGTTTTGCTTTTAGGATGACTTTGTAACATACTAAGGGTGTCAAATGCCCTTTTCCTCTGAGGTGGGAGGGGAGAAGTACAAACTAAATAAAATAGTGCTACTGCCTGGCTAGTGCTTCCTAGGAGCAGGATCTAACCCCTCAGATCTTTAGATCCTTAAATTATCCATGGGTCTTAGGAGCTGGGAGCCAGGTTCCTTTCCTTTTGGTAGCATATAGAGCCCTCAGGGAATGGTAAGCCTTACCCTGTGGCTTTTAGATACAGAGACACTCAGAGTTTGGGATATAAAATGAAACCATTGGAAAGGAAGCATTTTCTTGGCTATTTGGATATGCTCAATGTTTTGTTGATGTCAGCACATCATCCAAAATCAGCCGCTGGCAACCTCATATCCTCCTCATTCCATGTATTTAGTGCATTCCTGATACTGAAAACAAACTGCATCCTAAATACTGTTACTCAGGATTTCAGGATCAGATGCCTTTTTTCCAACCTCTTAAGGGCTAAAATAGTTAAGGAAAAGTTAGTTGTGGCATCAGCCTGGTTCTTGGGATGCCCTTGGAGATGGAACAGATAAAATCAGCCATGGGCTGAACTGTAGTTGGTTTGTGTATTTGTACATTTTTATAATCCAGTATTTTATTTGCTGCTTTCTAATTAAAAGCAATGAAAAATAAAAATTAAAACATATCAGGCCCCTAGAATACCAAAAAAAAAAAAAAAAAAGCTGGAATGCAGCACCACTGTGGGATTGTGCTTGAGTGTACCTGTGATCCGGGGCATATTCCTGGCAGTACCACTGACAGCAGCTTTCCTGCAGCAAGAGCAGGAACGGGACTGACATTCCCAGAGAACATGGCTCCCACAGGGTCAGCAGAGGGAAGCCACCCTGTGTCTCCCAAGGACTTGGGTGTGACAGAGGGGGTAACCAGGGGGGCAGGTCCCAGGGAAGTGTCAGGCCCCAAAGAGGGGGAACTCCTGGGGATGGGGCTGCTGGCACCCCAGGGTGTTACCTCAGAGGAGAGAAGGGAAGCAGAGCTTCCTCACCAAGCTGTAAATCCATCTGGCAGCTAGCAGGAAAAGAGCTTGGCCCATAGATTTGGGGGGGTTGAGGCAGGGCTGGAGGCACTGCACAGTGGGTGTGCAGCAGTGACACCCAGGCTTTCTTCCCCCAGGAGAAAAATCACCAACATTCCTTGAACGCCACACATCGTGCTGATACAATTCCCTTCCTTCAATCACACGCCATGCCAAGGTAAGCACCCCAAAATGCACCTCTGCCCCCCTCAGAACACTGCAAATTTCCTCCAGAGGACTCTTAAAACACTTGGAGAACATTCCCTGAACTGGGTTGCTGCCTCCCAAGGTGATCATGAACAAGTTGATTCCACAGTTACTCCAGCTCCTGGCCGTGCTGGGGATGGGGAGTGGAGAACCTGTGAGAGATCTGGCAGCTCTCCTGGCCTCCTGGCTGCTGCACTGAGAACAGGTTTGGGAGTCAGACCAGGAGAAAGATGTGGAGCTACTGGGGTAGCCCAGAGAGTTGTTGCCTAGGGGAAATAATCCATTTTTCCATATCTGTGGTGGAAAACAGAGTAAAGAATAATCTTAAACTGCAGCAAGTAATAATTGCTCAGAGTCCAGTCCCTTGGGGCCAGCTTGGGCCTCCCAGCAGCAGGACTGTGAATGTGGAGCAAGGCAAGTTTATTCCTCTGAAATGCCAAAGATGTGTCTGTGCTTACAGCTGTTAGACAGGCACTGAAATTCATCCCAGCAGCGATGCCTGGATTATTTCAGTGGCAGCTGAGGGGTGTTGTCACAGCCTGGGGTGGAGCACCAGGATGCCCTGGAAGTGTCCAAGCAGTGTTCAGAGCAGCTCATTCAGGTTATCTGTTGCGGGCCTTACCTGAAATCTGGTTGTGCATTCCCAAAGCCCAGCATTTGTGCTGCTCTGACCTTGTCTGTCTTCTTCTTTGCAGCCCTCCACGAACTCCAGTAAAAGTTGTGCCTCAAATTAGAATAGAACTTGAGCCTGAAGACAATGGTTATTTCTGGAGGAGCAAGGGAACAGAAACTACTTTGTAATTTGTCTGTCTGTCCGATCTTTTACCAATTCATTTTGTCACTAGCCAAATGTTGAGAAGCTCCCTGCTCCCAGCGGCGAAGGTAACGGAGCCCGCCCTGCCCCTCCCTGCCCACGCCCTCGGTGTTTCCTGGACTCCTCCTGCCTGGCTGCGGGGGCAGCAGCGCTCCGGGCCCGCTGAGCCCCGCGGGAACGCCGGGAGCCGCTGTCTGTCCGTCTGCAGAGCCCAGCTGACCTCCAGGCTCATTCCGTGTCTGCTCCCACTGCTGGAACGTGCTGCTAACCCTCGTGTAGGTAAAAGAGAAGGTACTTCACTCCCAGCACAGACAGACCATTGCCATCGCTGTAGCATGTTTGGAAACGTCCCTTTCCTATGCAATTTTTTTTAAAGAAACACTTTAATGGACTTAATCCGTCAGGTACATGGAAGAGTGTTATTTTCCTAGATTATTTTGTTTAAATTATGGGGGCCTAACCTACGACTTGGTTTTTTTTTTTGACAATTTTTTTAACCTTTTTTTAATTACTGTAAAGAAAAATGAATTTTTTTCCTGCAGCAGGAAACATATAGTTATGAGTAGTTCTACCTCTTATTTCTAGATGCCAGGCTTTCTGTAAAAAATGTATTGTACCATACATAATGTGATTTTTACAAGAAACAAACCCATGACATCACACTGCAATCTCCAGGACGTGGCATAGGGCTGGATCAGTTCAATTAACACCTTGTGCTCCGAAGCATCTGTTTTTCTTAGGGTTAAGTTGTTCTTGGAGTTTTTTGTAATGAGTGATCCCTGCTGTGAAAGAGACTTAAATCTCTTGTGATCTTAGAAGAGCCTGAATGGACAGCTGCTGGTTCTATCCCTGTTGTTGATTTCTGACCTGGGATGGCTCTATGGTTTTCTTGGAACACCAGTGTGTGTGTGTGCAGTGAGAAGACCTGGGTGTGCCTCAGGCCCAGTGCACGAGGAGGAAGATGAAGGTGGCCTGCTGGGATGTTCATCCTGACACTCACATTCACAAACATCCTCCTGCATCCCAGCCCTGTGTTCCACCATCTGCAGAATTGACCCTGCACCTTGGCTGCTCTGCCCCACACCAGCAATGCAGCAAGACTCAGCAGGCCAGGCGTGGGCATCCCAGGATTTTGGGGTGCAACCAAGCAAGTGGACATCACATCAGGAGAGAAGTTTTCCTCTCTGCAACATGTTCATAACTGGTATGTGCATCTAAAGGCATCTTTGGGAAACTGGGCTTCACCAGGACGTGTGGAACATACGAAAAGCTTCGTCCAAAAATAAAAAACAGAACAAGAAGAAAAAGTACCCCAGCTCTCAAGGTGATTTCCCTGATGGAGACAATCCCATCACAGAGGATGGGCACATGCTGCCACTTGGTCCTTGTGAAACCAAAGTCTGGGTTGGTGAAGTCAAGTGGAATTTCTGATGGTGCTGAGACCTTAAATGCCAAATTTTAGCATCTGCTCCCACACAGGAGCCACCACCTCTGTACAGCCCCTGTTTGCCCTCGAGGGGTCTCCCCTTGAGTTTCCATGAAATCTGTGTTGGGTATCTCAGGAACCCAGCTGAAACCTGCTCTGAAAATGCTGGGGAAACTTGGGAAAGGCCTGAAGAGGAGCAGCTCTGGGGTGCCTCCTGCTGCTGGAGGACAGGTAACTTGGGAAGTGTGATGCCAGCTTTAGCCAATGCTCTCCATCCCTTGGTGGACACCAGTGCTGGCACCCAGTGGGGACACAGGCTGGAGCATGGCCTGTGGAGCACACAGGAGCTGCATGGGGGATTGCTGCACATCCTGCCCAGACCGTGCATGTGCAGCAATCCCACAGGAGAGGTGCCATCAGGTGGGTTGCAGGGGCTGTCCTGCTCGGTTCCATGGGCACAGCTTCCTGCTGCTGCTGCCTGGTGACCTGTCTCCCCAAAAATGAGGTCTTCTCTTCTGAACCGTGTTAAATACACTTGAAGTGTCCTGACTGCTGTTCTAGATCTTTCTCTCTCTGCGTTGTGTTTTTTTGTGTCGTGCTGAGGGCAGCGCTGCCGACAGGACAAAGGCTCTGCGTGAGAAGCGCCCCCCTCTGGCGGCAGGGAGGAGCTGCAGCGTGGCAGGAAAGGTTCTCTGCAGGCCTTTGAGAGTAACCAGAACGTCCTTTCCATCCAAATTAGGTGTTTTGTCGGAAAAGCGCTTCAGGGAATAAGTGTGAGACTGACCCAAAGCCCTCCAAGATCAGAGGCAGCCGTCAAAAATGACCTTCCCCCAGCAAATGCCAGGTCCCAGCCCGCGGGGAGCCGGCCTGCGCTGCCCCCTCCCGGGGCTGCTGCACCTTTGTATCTCTGTTGGAAGCGAGTTGCACTTTGAGATACTTTTATTCTTGTTCTTAATTCTCCTAAGTCCGTGCTTTCTTTGGAGGAGGGAACAAGGACTTAGGATGAAATGAAGTGGATCAGATTGTGGAAAAGGAAAAAAAGCAGAAAACATTTCAAACATATTAAAGTGATTTTTTTTTCCAGTAATATCAAAAAATGAAATTCCTTATAACATTATAGTATTTTACAGTTTTATGAAGCTTTCTATTGTGACTTTTATGGAATCAAAAGATGAAGATGATGAGATATTTTAGCATTTATATTTTTCAAAATTAAATAAATGTATACTGAAAATAAAGTAACTTTATGCATTTATGGGAGAGTTCATGTCTGTTTTCCCTCATTATGTGCCAAGTCTTGTCTGATGGAACCGAGATCTCCGAATCAGTTTGATGATAAAAGGGGGTCCCTGACACCCTAGTGTTGGACACACTGAAGCAGATTTTGGGATACTTCGGGGAGCGGTTGGATGTGGAGAGTGGCCAGAAAGTCTGGGTCTGCTGGGCCCCCACTGGCCACTGCCCTCCGGGCCCCTGCATCCCTGCTTGCCCCCGGGGCTTCCCCAGCTCTGAGCTCAGCTCGGGCCGTTGCACAGGGCAACACTTGGAGGTGAAGGCACCTCGGGGGAGGGCTGGGCTGCGGCTCCTTTGGGATTCCCTCGGATTGCACCCCGGAGGGAACTGAGGACCATCTCCTCAATCACCAAACCAAGGGGAGAAGGAAGGGTCAGGAGCTGACCGGGATCAATCTTAGGGGTCTTTTCCAATCCAAATGGTTTTATTTTGGGATTGTAACCTGCACAAAGGCAGTACCACTCACCTGGTGGCATGGAGAGCCACCTCCTTGCCACTCAGCTCCTTGTTGGTCAGCTCTGGTGCCTCTGGAAGCTTTGGAGCAAGTACTGGGCAGAGTGGGCAGCTCTCTGGGTACCGGGTACATAGATGCGCCCAGCGGTCGGACAGGTCTCATCTATTTTAAGAAGCAGGCAATGGGCATGGGAAAAATGCAGCAGCTGGACACCAAGGAGAGGAAGGTCC
>NW_005054521.1:0-2933 GCF_000277835.1 Geospiza fortis
ATGAGGAGAGAAGGAGCCAAGTGCACTCCTCAAATTCCAAACAGCACAGGATGTCTCCCAGACCCAACCTGCCACCACCTACAACTCGGGCTGCCCTGGAAGTGCCAAATGCCTCCTGCAAAATGACAGCAGGAAACTGGGGAGGGTGAGTTGTTTCCCATGGAAAAGGGCTGGTGTTCATGTTCAGGGGCCTGTGGCCCGCCCAGGAGCCTGTGGCCCCGAGTGACCTTCTGCCTGCTAAAATTCTGAATGGCACAGGATTTCTCCCAGACCAATGCTGCCACCACTAAGTACTCAGGGTGCCCTCAGAGTGCCAAATGCCTCCTCCAAACTGGCACCAACACTGGGGGGATGAGGTTTTTTTGACACCGAAAAGGGCCAGCATTTGTATCCAGGGGCCTTTGACCCCAAGTGGGCTGCCACCTCCTCAAATTCCCAACAGCATAGAATGTCTCCCAGCCCCCACCTGCCACCACCTACAACTCAGGCTGCCCTGGCAGTGCCAAACGCCTCCTGCAAAATGACAGCAGGAAACTGGGGTGGTGAGTTTTGTTTCCCATAGAAAAGGACCAGCGTTCATGTCCAGGGGCCTGCAACAGTAGCTGTTATTGAATTTTTTAGGTTACTTTACCCCCCCTGCAAAATGCTATTTATGGCTGAGAAAGAATACAAAAGGATTACCCTGAAAGGAGGCAAAAGCTCAGATAAGGATGAAAGAAACACTCTGATGATGATGATGACAACAACACAACGATTTATTTTGGACAGCCAATGAACATCCGCCGCCCTCCAGCCCTCCCAGACCAGCAGGCCAAGCAGTGCTGTATCCATGGCATGAGGTGCTGGCACCCTGGAAAGAGAAACCAGAAAGCCACAGTCAGTCACAGAAGGCTCCTGTCCCCCCTGTCCCACCACAGCCTATGCCCGGGCCAGGCTGCTGGCTGTGCTCAGAGCCCAAACCTCCCAACCCATTCTCTGTTTTTAGAGGAGAGGAGCGTGGCATTCCACCTTCCACCCGCTCCGCTTCAGCACAGCATGGCAACCTCCTCAGCAGCTGCAAGAGCGGGATGATGCCCATGTGCCCACTGCCGTCTGCCCAAAACACTTCTGCCAGCCCAGCTGTGGAGCCGGGTACCCACGTCTGGAGACCTGCTGCCAGGAGAGGAGCTGATCCCAAACGAGATCCTTGTCCTTCTTGAAGGGGATGCCCCCCACAGGGGTAGCGCAGGCACTGGATGTGCTCCACGGACAGTTCAGGTGCTTCCCCGTCTGGTCTGGGCACCAGGTGCAATCTTCCTGGAAAAGAAAACAAGAACAATTGCATGAAAATCAATTCAAAACAAGACCTGGAAACAAGAAAATCTGTCAAAGGTTATCACAGGCCTAGGGAGGGTCTGACCACTCCATGTGAGAATTAAACCTCTTCATGGGTGGAGAAAAACCCCACCTTTCCCTCCCATAAACCCACCCCTTCCTCAAGGGCCTGCAAAGCAGACCAGCTGGGGCATGGCTTCTGAACCCGTCCCCTTCTGCTGCCCCCCATCCACATGGATGGATGCTTTTATCAGGCTGGCTGCCCCTGCCCCAGGCTGGCTGGCAGAAGCTGTCAGCAAGGCCAGGAGCCAGTTCCCCTTCCACAACATCCAATCCCCTGTCCTGCCAAAAAGCAGCTTGGGGACCAGCGGAAAAATTAATATTCCCCACCACCACTGAGCAGGGAACCTCCAGCACATGGTCCAGCTGAGCCCTGCCATGCCTGGAAGCACCAGCATCCCCCACCCCTGCACCGGCTGGGGACTCATCTTGATTTCATCGGGGTGCAGAGCGTGTCCTCCAGGCAGGGGCCGCAGCCAAATCCCATCGGCTCTGCCCCGCCAGCAGCCAGCTCCAGGAGGGTGTTCCCAGCTCCACGTCATGCTCCAGAAGAACACGCCAGCTGTGCCTCGGCTTGTGGGGACATCATGATGCCATTGAGCTGCAGGGGGATGTTTCCCCTTTTCCAGTCTGTGGCAACTTCACCGCATTGCCACCAATTCTCCAACAGGACAGGGAGCACTGAGCTCCCTCCACACCTTGCCAAGGACCAGTGGAAGCATCTCCTTGGCTGTGCTCTCTCCTCTGTGTCACAGCCACAGGGAAACGCTCTTGGGTTTTCATCCAGTGCCACGAGACACATGCAGCTGGTACTTGCTGGATCCTACTGTGCAGAGGGATGGATCTCTGCTGTCTCCTGGGCCACATGGGGGTCCTGCAGCCAAGAATGCTCAAAAAGGTCTTCCAAGGATGGCCTGTCTGTAGGATCCATGGATAAACACCACCTGATTAGGTGCTGGCACTCTGCAGAGACAAACCAGAAACCGCCGGTCAGTGGGACAAGGCTCCTCTCCATGCTCTCCCGGATTCAATGGTGCCCAGGCCACACTAGGAGATCTCGGGGCTGCACACAAAGCTTCCCATCAATCCTCCCTTTCGGAGGAGAGCAGCACAGAGGCCAGCACACATGCCACGTCCTCCAGCTAAGCCCAGGAGATCAACCTCCTCACTAGCTGCAAGAGCAGGATGCTTATGTGCCAGCTACCCTCTCCCAGTCCCGTTCTTCCTCCCATGCGTTGAAGGCGCATCCCTACCTTGAGACACCCGGGGCGGGAAGGTGAGCTGGCCCCGGATGATGTCCTCACTGGTCTGGAAAGGAAGGTGCCCGCAGACCAGTTCATACAGCAGGATGCCCAAGGACCAGATGGTGGCTGGTTGGCCATGGTAGCAGCCAAAGAGGATCCACTCCGGTGGGCTGTACTCCGGCGTTCCTATGGGACACGGGCACAGCTCATCAGGCCGATGCTGCTCCCTCCCTCCCAGCCAGCTCCCGTTCCTCAACAGCCAGCCCCTGCCCCGCCGAAAAGCAACTTGGCTGCAGCTGGCTGACGGACGATCCC
>NW_005054521.1:3768-17915 GCF_000277835.1 Geospiza fortis
CGCGGCGGAGGGGAGGCCGGGGCGGGCCGGGCAGGGTCGGGCACGGGGCCGACCCACCCACAGGCGCCTTGCGGGACGCGGCATGAGCCAGGCTGGGAGAGGCGGAACAAGGACGGAACGGGACGAGACGAGACGGGAGTGAAGGAAGTGTTAGACAGAGGAGGGGACGGAGAGCGAGCGAAAAGTCGAGCGGAAAACCGATCGAGAGAAGCGCTGCTGCTGCTGCTGCGGAGCCGCCGGAGCTCGCGCCCGTTCCTCCGTTGCCCTCGCGAACCCAACAGAGGAGCTGCCGAGCGCCCCAAGGAACGAAAGAGAGAAACAAACAAATCACAGCCCAAAGTCATTCCTATTAGAGAAGTAACCAAAGAAAACAATGTAGCAGTAAAGAAGAGTGTTGCCCTGTGACTGCTTTCTTCTTTGCATGAGACGAAGCATTTCATGGGGAAGAATTGCCCCTTGTGACAATTTTGCCAGAGTGGACAGGAGCAGAGCATTTAATTTTCAAGTAGAAAAGGGAAATCGTGTCAGTAATGTCATCTCTTTTCATCCTAACGGAGGAGCCGCCGCGCGTCCCGCGGAACGAAAGAAAGAAAGAAACAAATAAAAACCCAAAGCAATTCCTATTAGAGAAGCAACCAGAGGTCCTGACAGCGGTGTTCCAGCGCCTCACCACCCTCACAGTGAAGAGGTTTTTTTCTGACTATCTAGTTTAAACCTACTGTTTTGGTTCATTTTAAAGGCAGTGCTACTGCATATGCAGGTTTCCTTTCTTCAGCTGAGGGCGAGAACGGAACTGAAGGGTACATGAGCTCCCTGTACCGTTGTCCTCTTACTATCTTTTATGCAGAGAGCAGGCAAAGAAACAAGTGGTTGTAGTGGAAAAATATGGTTTTTCCGACAGCAATGTGAGCTGTTTGTTATGCACACGCAGAACTAAGCGTTCATTGCAACTTGTAAATATCCTGCTCCACCAAGCGTCTGCAATTGGATCTGCAGTACTGGGAAAGACACGAAGAGGTCTTGCTGTGATCCCCTCTACCTGTGACTGCAAACGGAAAGTGTCTTTCCCCATCCCGGTTCAGGTGGCGGAGGAACAAACTGCCTCAAGGTACCAAAGGAAAATTACTTGAAACATTTGGCTACAGTGTTGGATGGTGTTCTGAGGAGAAACATGGATGATATATTGACATAATAGGAATATGACTCCTACACGCACCCCTCAAAAATGCAACTGGAGCACCAATCAAGCTTGGCAATTTCAGGTTTTTCTTCTAAATCTTTCCTCAGTTCCATGATGGGGCACAAAATATTTTTTTCGTGATATTCCATAACGTTGTGATTGCTTACTTTTTATATACAAAAAGGTAGAACAGCCGTGGAAAAATAAATCCCCTCAAAAAAGTGTTCTCTGATTAAGATTTTCTGAAATATTAAAAATGTAGAAGCACTATCATAGTATTTTCTTCTAATATTGAGGATCTTCCCCAGCAGAGAACAGTTATGTACAGACAGTGCAATATGTTCTCCATTCTCACACTGGGGAGGTTTCACACTGAGTCCCCAAAAGAGCTTTCATGCCACAGGAGACAGGAACGGTGTCTCTGATAAGGTTTTCTTGAGCTATGATAAAAATAATTTAAGCAAACATTTTTATTACCTGTGGTAAGTAATTTTCTGTAAGCAAAATTATCACTACTGTTGCTTTAGTCATGATCCTATTTTCAATAGAGTCCTGTTCACATTAAGTCAAATTAACAACATTAATTTCCTGTGCATTACCCCATAGGCTGTATCCTGTGATTACATTAAATTGTTGTTTGTATGGACTTCTAATAGAAGCTTTTTGGGAAAATGCAATAATATATAGGTAAATCTAGTGTTAGTGAATGTATTTTTACAGTTAACATTACTTTTATTTTTGGTTCCCCAGCATGGAGGAGCAAAAAGAGGAGCAAAAATGCATCTGCCTCGCCCACCTTGCTGGGCAGCTGAGCAAAGCAGCTGCCATAAGGCAGAGCTGATTCAAAGAACAAGCTCTCAGGCTGAGGGTGGATCTGTCAACTCTTGCACAAAGACACAAAGGGAGAAATGAAGAGGTGTCCTTTCCTTGAAATTCCCAGGAAGGCTAAGAGAAGCGATATACACTAACACTCAACACTCTTCTAACACTCAACCCACAAACACAGATGCAAAAGGAACTTCTGCAAACTTGCACCTGTACTTAAGAGGATAAATCAATGTAGTTTTTTATCAGACACCACCACGAATTGGAAAAAAACCCTAAACCACTATTTCATTTTAAGCAAAATCTTTATTTTATTTTATTTTATAGGCTTGTTTGTATGAAGAGCAGTTATTTCCAAATCAAATTCACATAAAATTCAGCATGTGAATAGGCTGAAGTTGTCATTGGTTAAGATGCATTGCTGAAAGATGAGGGCTCTGAATGACATTTTAACAGCTTTGCGGGGGAATAAATAAAACAGTGGGGTATGTGATCCCATTTTGTGTCTTTCAGTTTTCATGGGGTTAATTAACTTAAGGTTATCTTGAGTGTGGCTTTACGCTCATCCTAGACCATAATGGTAAACTTGTAAATATCACAAAAATACATATAATGAGAGGTTTTTTTCTGTCTAATGGGACCACACACAAGGCAAATCCAGATAAAATGTTGCTTGTAACTTAAATGTACCACATGAGCTCATAAAGCTCAGTGTTGAACTGTTGATGTTTTGCAGTAGGAGTATTTGAAATGAAGAGACATTTCTCCTAAAAGGTGGAATCTCTTTTCCTTCATGAGCTAGGTTTAAGGAAATAATTTTATGACCTCATTCTGGACCTTAAAGCCTGTGTCTAGGTGAGTCCTATATAGGAAATTCACAAAATTCAGACAAAAGCAGGGTGTTTTTCCCATGTGCATAGATGATGAAATATGTGGGGGTTTTTTTGCTATGTTGCAATATTTATTTTTTTATAGGAATGGCAAGAAATATTATTTCCTATTAATAACAATATATGTAGCTTGATTTCTTACTTCAGAGATGTGATTTGCTTTGGTGTCAAGGATAATGAGAGTTACTTTAATGTCAAGCTTTTCTAATATGCAACAGATACTTGCTGTCTCTATCACTGGTCAGAAGCTGTTATTTTCATATGTTTTGAGAAGAACTGTAGGTTATTTGTCCTTCCTCTTGTAGATAAAATTGTTGTGTTGCAAGTGTTGATCCAAGAAGCATCTCTAGGTCTGGAAAGGCTGGCAGAGAATCACAGTGGGGTTTAGGTGAGAAGGGACTGCTGGAGATCTTTCATCCTGTCATCTGCTGGGAGTGAGGCTAACTCCAAAGCTACATCAGATTGCTCAGTGCCTTGTCCAGTCAGTTTTGAGCACCCAGAGGGATGGAGGACCTTTAATCTTGCCCTTTCACGTGCTGGTTACACTCTGGCCAGTACAGCCTAGCATGTGACCGGCCTTCATCATCACAAGGGTGCAGTGTAGCACCATTGTCAAGAGAACTGACAGTTCGCAGGATGCAGAAGCTCCTGGGAAATACATCAGAGACTCTGGCTCTGGCAGATGCCAAGTGATTTGGGCTGTAAAACTGATCCTTGGAAGGAGAAAAAGGGGATGATGAGAAATTAACATGGGGTTCCTAGGCATTTGTCAGTGTGTATCTGAACATCTGTGCTAAGTGCTCTGAAGATCAGCTCTCCTTTTGCATTTTGCTTGAAAAGATGTACTAAATGTTCAGAAGCAGCAATTAATTTGCAACCATGGAGCCCACTGTTAGGAGTCATACTCTCATAGCACTAATAAGAGGGAACCTGCAAGCTAAACCACGCTCTCATTCATTTTTCACTTCCCAGCCTGCATTGGGTTGGTGGCTTTATAGTGCTGTTTGTGAGAATAAGTACAGGAGCATGAGCCTGGCTGCATAACCCATGGAAGAGCTGGCTGGCAGTTTTGCAAGGTGAGCAGGGGCATAGCTGCTGCTCATTTCTCAGGGTGTCACAGATAAAGACCTGCCTTTATTCTGTAGCATTGCCATTGCCTTCAGAAAGCTTTGGCTCTGTGACTTGGAATGTTCTATTGGGAAGAAGCTGAAGATTACAAAAGACATACAGCTCCTACTGGATATTGTCCAGGAAATGGAGACCTTTCACATGCTTGGGGTTTTGTGTAAATGTCATGATGGTCTGTGACATTCATCATCTTCAGGTTTGCTTTATTCCAAAGATTCTCTACATCTGTGGTCTGATCCTATGCAGGCTGGGGAAGTCTGAATCCTTTACTTGTCCCATGGAGGTTGTTGTGGCTTGTCTTGCAAGCTGTGGAAGTGGCAATGCAAGCTAATAAGAAATGAGTTTGTTGCATGGGCCACACTTACAAATATTCTTTACAAGACATGGTAACAACAGAAAGGAGAAAGAGGAAAGGATGACCTAGGCAAGCTTAAAGCATGGCCAGGCAAATAAAGCAATAATCTTTCTTGGCTGAGGTCTACATAGGCCTTCCTTGCAGATTTACTAGCAGGCTTTCACCAACCCCACCTTGGCAGGAAGGATCTCAGATCAGAAAACAGCAGTGTGCATTTTCCTTTCTGTTCCTGTATATTGGAATATCCAGATCACCACCTGATCTGCTTTTAGGTGTTTCCTTTCAGCCCTCACTCTGTAATTTTGCCTCAGAGTTGAGCCAAACTAATAGTGGGCTGCTTCAATTGGGCACTTCAAACCATCTGCTCCTTTATTTCATTTCTTGGCTGAAAAGAAGCCCCTTCAGTAGGACTGGTCTTCAGTAAGTGGTGATCGATCTCATCCAGTGCAGGAATGTGATGGCAGTATGGTGAAGGCAAGGCAGCCCCACAGAATGGCAGGAGAATCTTATGTCAGTTTGCACTGATCATCCTTCCCTTGGCCCATCCTTTTCTGGTCTTATTTATTCTGTTGGGCCATCCTAAGCAAAATATTTCCTTGGGAAGTTGGAGGTGAGGAAGGGAATTCATCCCCATGAATGGCTGGCACCACCAGTAAGACTGTTCAATCCACTTGTCATGAACTGAGCCAGGCTACTCTTCTTTTCTTTCCCCTCTTTCAAAGTCCAGTGTAATCCTTCCTCATATACTAGGAAGAGTGGATTGCAAAAAGTGGTCAATTTTCCCATTTTCTGAGTTTGAAAGCCATTAAGAATCAGTGGAACAGGGAAAGGACAGACCTATTAAAGTTTCCAAAGGAAAAGCTCACTTCAGAATTGCCTTTTCAACCTGAGAAATTTTTTCTGCCGTGGGAAGGGTTTTCATTTGCAGACTGGCAGGAGGCTGAAGCAACCCAAAAATGGGGTTTGAAGGTAATATTGCCTTTGATCCATGGAAGAATACCAAGGCTGAAAAGGCTGGATCCATATTCCTTGCTAAACTAATGAAAATAACTCCTTCGGTTAGAAATGTTTGGGAGTTAGGTTAAAGCCCATTTATCCCATTTAGGAATTTATGAAGTTGGGGAGTTTAAGTTCCATTTGGAGATTCAGGCTACTGAGTAGAGCCATGATGCTTGACATGCTTAGGTGTTTTATTATTTGCAGCTGGCATCTGAAGTATCAGTGGTGTTGAGCTCTGCACAGACAGAACAGGCTGAATGCCTAACCTTCATAATGTAAATCCTGATATACTTGAAAAGCAGTATGGTAGTGATCCAGTGGAACCCTGCTGATTGGAACAAATCATGTGCCATTTGTTAGCTCACCTCACTTTCTTTGGGTGTCTTAAGGTACTGCTTTTCTCTCTTTCATTTTAAGGAGAGGTGGAAGATGCCTAAAAGTCTTAAAAATCTTTGTATTGTAAAATAGTGTTATGTGATAAGAGTCCCAAAATCCTTGTTTAGTCAAAGCCTCTTGGTATTGAGAGGAGATTCTTTGGTAAAGAAAGACTTTGCCAAAAGGTTTGTCAAGCATTGGAGCAGGCTGCTCAGGGAAGTGGTTGGGTCACCAGCCCTGGGGTGTTTAAAAGATGTGTAGATGTGGCACATAAGAACATGTTTTAGTGGTGGACTTGACAGTGTTAGATTAATGGTTGGGCTGCATGGTCTTAATGGTTTTTTTCCAACCTAAATGATTCTATGAAACTGCAAAACCAAATGTGGTAATATTAAATGTAAATGTATTTTCACCTTCAGCAATATTTTTAGAAGCACATCTTGCCTGAAGCAGTTTCCTGCTCTTTTTGAGAGCTGGATGTATGTTGTCCCATGTGTTTTGCAGCATTACTTTAAAGCTTATTTCTGGTGAGTTTGAGATGTTGTTATTGAGATCTCCTGGAGTGGAAAATAAACTATTTTCTGTGTTATTTCTTTGCAGCACTTACATGTGTCTACTGGGTATGCTTTAGCTTTTTCATGTGAAGAGAAGAGACTTCTAGCAAAAAGAATGTTTTTCCTCGCTTGGTAATGTTACTCCAAGGGCACAGTGTGGAAGACAGAAAACTTGCCAAGTGGATGAACAACTAAGAATGATGTCTACCTGCAAAGAAACACGTGGAAAAATTCTACCAAAAAGAGAGAGCTCTTAGCAGTTCTTTCAGTCTATACAAAAGGTATTTGTGGGGTAGGAGGGGGGTGGTCTAATTCAAGGCTTTCCTATTGCTGTTGATCTGACAGTGAAATATTTTTATAGAAAATTACTGCAAATTGCTTTCAGATGCTACATTGGACAAGCATTTGCAACATGGCAAACTGAGATGGACTCTGCATTGTGTTCCTCTGCTATGATTAGGATGAAGATACAATTGGGAGTGTGTCTGGTGTTTGGACTGTTTGGGTTTTTGTTGCTTTCTTTTGTTTGTTTTTTCCCTTGATTCTGGCAAGGTGCTTTGGGTGGGTAAGTGAAGAGACTTTAAAGGCTAATTGTATTTCAGGAGACTAAAACTTCCTGTTGTTGAGATCTACTTCTGGACCTCCCAAGCTGCATTCTATGGCTGTGATCCCTGCTGCATTGCCTGATGCTGCAGGAGTTTTGCTCTCATGTCTGTCACTGCCTTTTCAGCAGTCACAGGCTCCTGGAAGATGTCCCCTCTCCCTTCTCCTCACCAAACTACACAAGACCAGCCCTCTCTCCTCAGAGGCACTGTGTTCCAGGTCTCTAACCATTTTTGTAGTCTCAGCTGGCTCCTCTACTATTTTGTCACATCCCTTCTGAACTGGAGGACCTAACGCTGGAGACGAATCCTGGAGAGGCCTCACCAGCTCTGGACAGAGTGGGTAGAAATCACTCTTCTGGCTGTGCTAGACATGTGGCTGCTAGTGCAACCTGTTTATCTTATCTGTGATGGGAACATATTTCTGGTTAATGGTCAGCCTGCTGTGTGCTGAAACCCCAAGTCCTTCTCAGAAGGGGTGTTGAGCAGATTGAATCGTCCAGCCTGGCTGAATGCACAGAGTTGTGTCAACCCTGTGCAGAGCTCTGCTCCTATTCTCCTTGGACACCACAGGGTGCTACTTCTCAGGTTGACTGAGGCCCCTCTGGGCAGCCATTTGTTAGGTGGCCACCCTCCCAGTTTAATGTCACCAGTGGCTGTTCATGCTGTTCACCCAAAGTAGAACGAAGATAAAACTTCATGTTGATCTGAATCTATAAACCCCCTGGAGGGAGTATTTCTGTCTTGACCTGCATAGGACAAGACAACCACGTAAACAGGAATGAGATGACTCCAACAGGACCTACCTGTTTGCTGAAAGACATTGCTCAGTGCTCAGTGGTAAAGCCAAGTACGGAAGTCCAGGGAAGGCTGACCACAAAATTCTGCTTAGTGCTGTTGCTGGTTTCTCCTAGCATTGCTTGCAGGCATCTTGATTGTTCCCAGATCAATTAATTGATCTGTTGGGTTTTAGTCTGCTTTGTATGGTAGTGCTTCCTAGCCTCATTTGGCACGACTTTTTCTGCTGTCGTCTAATAACCATCTAATTGATGGTTATTGCATTAAGGCAATACTTTAGTGTTCCACCACCCTTGCCGCTCACCTCCCCTTCTTTCTTCTCCCACCCCTTTGTCCTTCAACCAACCTTTCTCTCACATCTCCCTTCTTTTCTTCCCAGTCCTATGCTCACAGTGATCTGTACCTGACCCTTTCCCTCTGCCATTCCCTTTCGTGTTCACCTTGTACCATCCACCCTTACTGCACAACTGACTTCTCTGTTCCATCACCAGAGCCTGCTCCATTCCTGACAGAGCTCATGCCCTTTGCAGGGCAGCCCAGAGGACCTTCCAGGGGCCTGTCCTATTCTTTCCCTGTGTTCCATAGGTGTGAAACACTGCTCCAGCAATGAATGTGTGGATGCTGTGCATCATGGGCAACAGTTGCGCTTGTGTGATGGAGGGGAGGGGATTGTAACCTTGGATGAATTCTGACAGAATCTCTTCCCCTCATGTTCAGTGCAATGTTTGGCATTTCTCAATGAGCCAGGGCTGAACCTCAAGGAGTGGAGGATTTTGGTCCTATTATCAGCTTCACATGAGGGTTTGCTAGCTCTGAGAGACATCCTGTCCTGGGTAATGAAAAAAGGGTTGGAGTCTCTACCACTGCTGTCTCATTTTGAGACAGTTTATCAAGTGGAGGCTCCAAACTAAGTTACCTCCTGACAGTTTTTAACCTCTCTCCCTTCTACCAATAAGACAAGTGCAAAGAGATATAAATGAAAAAAATAACAATTTACTAAAAGAAAACATAGCAATAACCACAAGATACAAAGGTAAATGGTTCAGCCTCAACCCACAAATGCAGAAAAGGTATTTTCAGTTTGTCCCCAAATAAGGGATGGCACTGTTCCCACTCTGGGCCATATGGCAAACGAGTCTCTGTAGTTTAAAAACTCCCTCCTCCAGACAAACAAATAATAGGGAATGGGGGAAAATAAAACCTGGAAAAACTCTTTTTGTCTGAAAGAAGTCAATGTTGCTGAGGTCCCACACTCCCTCACCTCCCTGCTTCTGAGGGAAGAGCCCCTGAACTTCCAGGGGCTTTATACTGGAAACCACATCCTCCAGCTGTGACATGGTGGTATTAAACACTAAACACTGAAGTCTTCCCTCCCTATTCCTTTTTTCTTCTAACCATACCAACTGTTTGATTCCATACCACCCACAGCATGGCAGGGGCAGAGTTTTCAGCTCAAAGAGTCTCACTTAGGACCGATGTTTATAGAGTCACAAGGTGATTTGCTTTAGTTTGGTAAATTTCCATCTTGGCCACAACCCATGTTGGCAGTTAATGGAATTTTCTGAAGCCCACCAAAAATTGTACCACTTCACTTAGGCAACAACTCAGGTAAGTAATATCCCAGGGCTGTAATGGTATGACTGATTATCCTGCTCTCATTCCCTACCTTGGTCAGGCAATAGATGTTCCTAGTACAGTCAGTGCAGCTCCACCTTTGCCATCAAGAGCTCCTGATGTGGTCCACGGGATACTGTCCAACACAATACACTATGGCCAAAGCCTAATGGGAGTTCTTGAGATCTTAGAGTGGCCTAGAAGAGCAGGAGAAGAAACACCACAGTCAGGAAGAGCAGACCTGCAATGTGCTGGATGAGGATTTGCTTCAAAAGAAGCTGTTGGCTGCCAGAACACACCTGCAAAAAACAGCTGCAGCCCAGAAATCCAGCCATGATCCTTATCCAGTCTGTTTCTACCAAACCCAAGAAATTAAGAGTGGGCAGACAAGCAAGAGGAAGTGGAGGAACATCTAGAAATAGCCACGAGGGCAGCTGGCCAGTGCCAGGCAGACCTGCAGTAGGAGTGATCCCACACCTATGAGTGAGTACCTGTAAGTAGAAACTGCTGCTGCAGCAATGCTCCTACAAACCAGCAGTTTTGTAGTTATGCTATGGACTTCCCACTATCATATGAACCACATAATCATACAGCTTCAGCCATATGGCCTTCAGGATGTGGGCGCAGCATGGTTTTGTGCAGTGATACACTTCTTGTTCTCTATTTCCTTCTAAAGTAGTTTGGATGGAAAGAAATGCTCCAGTTTCTAAATTCTGTGGAATTTCCATGCAGACAGGTCCTGCCATAATTATTTTTAGCATGTGGCTTCTGCTGTCAGTTTCTGACATGGCTCCTGCTGGACCCTTCCCAGTGAGATCAGAATGTGGGGCTTCAAGCTGTTGCCCTGGATCCACCAGCAGCAATGGCCAGTGCACAGATGGCCAGCAGCACTCATAAAACATATCCTATTACATGGGAGCTGGATTTCTTCCCTTCCCCTTGTCCTTTCCAAAAGGATACTGCTTCTCTCTGAAAGACACAAACGAATATTTCCCAGAAATGTAAAAACATGGGAAAATGCTTACCACTGGGCTTCTGGGCAAAAATGGTCAGTGTGTTTCCTCTCACACTATAGTCATGCCCCTCCTGGTAAAGAAAAACCTTCCCAGAAAACGCTTGTGCTGCAGCAGGAGAAACAAGGCTCTGACTAATGCAAAATCAAGTGCAGGAACTCTGCCTGCTGGGAACTGGCTATTGCTAACTTCCCTCCAGCAGCCCATGCTGGCCACTGGCAGTGCTGGCTGAAACATGGAACTTGCAGCAGAGAGAGAAGGAGGCAGGGATCAGGCTGGACCTCATGCAGGCTTTATTTTTGCAAGAGGGGAAGAGAGGCGGGGTAAGAAAAAAGAAGGAAAAAGTGATGCAGGGGTCTGGCTGGATTCCAGCTGCCACACACTGCACCACCAGCTGGTATCCCCGAAGGGCCACCATCTGGCAAATGCCACAGAGATGTCACCTACCTTGCCCCTGCAGCCACTGCTGTCCTGGGGTGCTATTTACCTCAAAAAAGCCATTTTTGCCTTCCATGTTCTTTGCAGAACAAATGCTAAGCACTGCTGGCACCTCGCTCCTTAGCTTGACACCATGGAGATGACTTCTTTAAAAGGCTCTTAAAAGGCTGTGCAGTTGCTTCACAAATAAAGCAGGTACTCAGTGCAAAGGGTGCCATCCTGCAGGGTGCCCCTCCTGGAGCAAGGGTGCTGGGTGCTTTGGGAAGTGGAGCTGAGCTTGCTCAGATGAATGGGAAGCAACCAGCAAAAGGCCTTTGGGAGCAGACAGGAGTGGGCAAGGGATGATGCAAGGAAAAGGTACCGAGGAGATGCTGTCTGAGATCAGGAAGGGCTGGGGGTCCGACACTGCTCTGGGAACTGTTAAAACAGGAAGAGAACATAGAAGAAGCCAAGTATTCTGACTATTGGCATCATGCTGGACAGATTTATTGTCTTTTTTCTGTGAAGTACAATGTAGAAGTCTCATGTTTGAGGAGAGGGGAAAAATTACCAGGCTGTACTGTTGCTTTTTTACAGTCTTAGACTCATCCCTGAAAGTCTGAGGTTTAGTTCTTCCTTCTGGATATCAGGAGTGACTGCAACAGGGTTATATCAGTATATGACTAGTATACACCGGCATCCCACGTCTTCCTTCCTTCCTTCCTTCCTTCCTTCCTTCCTTCCTTCCTTCCTTCCTGCCTTCCTGCCTTCCTGCCTTCCTTCCTGCCTTCCCTCCCTCCCTCATACCTCTACATTAATTCTTTCCTACACTTTTTTAACCAACCTGCCCTGGGACTAACAAAAATGCAGCTCTTCCCCTGACCAAGACAACCTTCAGCATTCCAGAAATAACTTTCCAGCCTCAATGTCTGATCCCACCTGGCTCAAACAGGACCCTCTAAGGACACCTTCCCTTTCACAGCAGCTCCAGTCCCATAAACAAAAGGGACGGGCAGGCCAGTGGCTACTTTCCCTCTGCAGCACCATCAGATGCAGTGCCTTGCCCTTTAGTCTGGCATGGAAAGATGCCAGAGAGTTGCAAAGAGGTTTTCAACTGTGACAAATTGCATTGGTGTCACCTGGCTGGAGCCAGGTGGAGTCTGCCAATGCATGCTGGTGAAAGAACCAGAGCTCCCACTTGAAGCAGTGGCCAGGACCTGGGGCTGTAGAGCACAAACCAGCATTTCAGATAAAAGCAGCAGCAGCAGCAGGATGGATGGATTGTGAGCACAGCTGGAAACAACAAGGCATCCAGTCTTAGCAGGGTATTTTCTGTGGCTGTGGGGTGCCGTACCACTGAGTGCAGCTGGGGCTCGTGGTCCCCGAAGGCACCAAAACTCCTCAAGCTATGGGCAGTGACTGAACTCTCACAATAATGTCCAATATCCAAATGCAGTTCTATTGAGTTCATTTGACTTTCCTCTATGGTATTGAAGAGGAGCACAGCCTGCCTCTCTGCAGCATATGGCTTGACTATCCTACCACAGCCACATCCAAGGAATAGGAGGAAAAAGAGAAAGTGAGAGAAGTCTTCCCAAAGCGTGGGAAAGCAAATGACGCCTGATACTAATTTGATCTGACCTGTTTCCAAAGGCAGTGGAGGACACACCTCTCAGCTCCATCTGTCTCTCTTACTGAAGAGAAGGGACACAGGCACTCCCAGAGAAACCTGTGGGTGTTTTTACAAGAGCAGAGGAAGAACAGGCAGCTGCCATGGATAGAAAGCAGGATTTAAGAGGGAAAATAATCCTGCTTTCTTCATTCATAACCATTTCTACCAAAGCAGAACTTGGCAAGAACATAATATGGGAACAACTATAAGCCAGTTTCCCTCTAATGGGATAAAAATGAAGACTGAGAGGCAAGAGCAGAAGGGTGACAAGGTTATCAGCTTTCCCCAGCAGGATATCTGTCAGCCTTTCTGGATGGAGCTCAAATTCCCTGGCATTTCCTTCTGTAACTCGGTCAGAGCTGCTGCTACTTCTGAACTTGTCACAGAGACCAGTCCCCTTGGACTGCCTCTCAGAGCATCTGTGGCAGCCCTGCACAGCTAATCTGTGCCTATCCCAGTGCTTCCGCTGCAGAAAGCAGCAAAGTGTGCCGCAAAAACCTCGGTGACGCGCCAGGAAAAATTACTGACACCTGAATCTGAATCTGGCAGGTTTGAGACCATTTTGCTTGTGAGAGCAAAGGTTATAAAATCAAACCAAGGACAGTAAGGCATGGTCCAGGGTGGTTGGAATGACAAACACACCGACAGACAATATGCAATTTCACAGGCATCACCTGCCAGAGCTCAAGCTCCTCTCCAGCTCTTCACAGCTTTGTTTCTGCTCTGATAATCACACATGGAAATGAGGCCAATCCCAGTCCCCTGTCCCAATTCTTTTCAGCAGAGAGGGAAGACCCCACACCAGTGTCTTTGGCAAGGTAGGCAGGGCCAGTGAGCAGATGGCATATCCTATTGTCCAATGTTCCCCCTCATCCCACTCTGTTTATTTCACCCATCAGTCACTGGCAGCAGAAGCGCGGGGGGAAAAACTGCGTCTGATTCACTGGCACAGAGCCCAAGAGGTGCCCTAGCACCCACTCACCACACAGCTTCAGGGCTGCACATCTGGGGACAAGGGTTCCCACAGCTGTCTGGTGCTTGTTCTCCACACAGAGGGGGTCAGGAGCACAGACAGGGATGGAGGGAGGCAAGCACCTCACATGCCTCCTCCGTGCTGGAAACAAAAGAGTGAAAATCTTACAGTGGCATCACTAGTGTGAGAAGAGAGGGGGCTTTATCCCATGGGGATATGCATAGTGCTCCAAAAAGTCACAAAACAATAGGAAGCCGTCCCGTGGATGAGAGGAAGATGTCCAGACGGAGAGCATGGGATGGGTGTCCGAAGAGGCTGTGACAGGGAACTGGCATGTGCACAGATGTGGGGAGATCTGTAACGTGTGCCTCCCCGTGTCCCACTGGGGAAAGGCGGATACCTCCCAAAACCCAGCAAGGGCCTCTGGATCTCCCGCAGGATCCACCACTGGAGGATGTGGGCAACTGGACAACGCTGGGATTTCAGTGGTGCGCGCTAGGACAAGGAGCGCTGGGTTCCCTCACAACCAGCTGCGGGCAAATGCCCTGTTCCAAGCTGGAGAGCCGGAGATGGATATCAGGGAACAGGGAGGGCGGTCCCTGGTGCACGAGGTCAGCACCGCGGTGTCGTTGGGCTCCGGTGCTCCAGCGGCCCGGGGCACGGGGGTTGGTGAATTTGCGAGCCCTCAGCTGCACCCGCGGGGTCCCGCGCCATGAGCCCGGCTTCGGGGGCGGGCCGACTGGACGCTCCGG
>NW_005054521.1:18639-32840 GCF_000277835.1 Geospiza fortis
AACTTGGGGTCGGGTCTCTTCCAGAGCGAGCCGGGGGGTGTAGGGGTGTGGGGAGCTTACTAGCTCCGTTCCAGCCCAAATGTCATCGTATTAGTCCCGGTCGCTGCTCCCGTCGCCGTCTTGTGTGGGAATGCCGGTGTTTTGTGTTTGTGTCGGTGTGGGACGTGAGTGTGACCCTGCGGAGGGCGAACTGTTGTCGTTAGGATGGGAATCTTTCAGAATTCCGACCTAACTTCAGCAAGCGTAGGAGAATCAAAGCTAAAGCAAAAGCAGCCGAAGATAATTTAGGTTGGTTTTTCCTTTTTTTTTTTTGAGGGGTTTTATAATGCATCTTGTAATTTTTGTCTGCTCTGCCAGTGTATGTTGTTATTTATGTATCCAGCTGGCTGTTGGGATGTGGCAGCCTCTCCCTGGGATAGGATGACGCTGGTTGTAACCTGCTCTTGTGTGGCCTTGGAGCAGAGGGGAGAGCTGAAGTTGGTCGTGTGCAGCCTGGTGGAAGCATTGTTTGAATTGTGTACTTTCCAAGCATCTTCTTGGCCTGTTTTTGTCATCACAGGCCTTGTGTGAGGGAACTTGAATTGGGAGCAGTTTGAGGTGCACAGAGCTGGTCCTAATGCTGCCTTTCACTTTATGTGAATGAAGCCTAGAATGAAGTCTTGTTGGAGTTGGGCTGATTTTGGTTTAATCTCATCTCTCTTAAATGTCATGGAAGTTTCAGGACCTAAATCCTCTTGTTATTGCACTCTTGGTGTGCTAACTCCCTGCTTTATTAATTGTTTAATTGAAAGGGTGTTTTGTGTTGTTTGCCCCACCTTGCTAGCTTTCTTTGAGTATTTGTGTACTGTGCTGACCTTTTACTTGTCCAGGTCTGCTTGCCGTATGCTCTGGGTTTTTGTTTTTCTGCGAACTGTTTTATGTTGTGTGTGTATCTTTCTGCTGCAGGTTTAACTGGCATATTGACTCTGATACCTTATCAATTGGATTTTGTTTCAATGTTCTGTATGTGACTGAAGAATGTGAATTAACCAAGTCATCTGTCTTTTTGGTTTCATTTTAAGGACGTTACCTTCAACCACAGAGTTTGGAATATTTACGTATGCAATACCACTGTGCATGTGAAACCTGTTAAAGATTTGTGAAGGTTTCCTTGATGTTTATCACACTTAGATTGCAGTAACCTTCAGTTTGGCACTGCTTGTGACTTTTTCTTGTTCGAGGCACAGAGTAGATTTGATACTTTCAGTGTGCCTGTACCAGCTGAGATAGATGGTGATATAGCAGGACCAGGATGCACTAGGCTGGTATTAGAATTATTTCTTCTAGATGAGAGGTAAGTGTTTTCTAAATAGATTGTGGACTCTGGAGGGAAAATGAGAGGTGCTTTTCTCTTGTGTGGGTTATTGCCTGTTTCATTCTGAGGCAAGGTCTTGCCCAAGGTGTCTTCAAAGTGAAGCATAAAAGTAGCCCAAAAGCAACAATGAAAGCCAGTTACTTCTAATGTGACAAGTAGTAATATTGTCTGAAGTGTCATCCACATGTGAGCTTACTAATGCCTTATCTTATGTTTGTGAGTGGTTTCAGAAAGCCCCTTTCTTTTGCCTTCACCTGTCACCTGTAGGTGAACTTTGAGGTGGATGAAATAATTGTGTGGAGCTGAAATCAGCTGTGTGCCAACAGTGCTCATCAGTGGTGGGGTTTCAGCAGAGTGCTTGGGCAGCTTCAAGCTGTAATTTGTGGTTTCGCCCCCTTAGCAGAGAGAGCCACGTAGGAAAGTGTTTCTGCCGTTAGCAAGCAGGGATTATTGCCTTAATAAGCTGACAGTCTTGTTATGTTGAGTCTTGCTAAATGCTGACTTTCTGCAACCTTGTTTCCTGGCAAAGCATTTAGGAGCTGAATGCAGAGCAGAGTGACATCTACTTCTCTTACTCTGTTATAGTTGAACTGAGCTAGGGCAGGCCATGGTTTAAATATTTGTTTGTTTAGAAAAAAACAAAAAACAAGAGGCTGAGTCGCGGGTCTGGAGTTTACTGAATTTGACCTAAGAGCTGATGGTGGGGACTGAACTACAGAGGTTGGAAGGAAAGGAGGATGTGGTCAGATGGATACAATCTTGCTGCTGTGAGTCCTGCTCTCTAGGCTGGTATCTGGAAAGGGCCATGTCAGTGCTCTGCCAGTACGGATTTTTGGCTCAAGCCAATATTTTACAATTGTCTGCACTCCCACCAAGGTTCAGCTTTCAAAAGGGCCTTGGAGCAAATCATAATGGATTCATTGCAAGAAAGGTAATGGGTAACATGTCATGCCATTAAGCTCTCTATCAAATATTCACAGTCAACAATAATGTGTATATTCTAGCTAGCACCAGTGCAAATTTGTTGTAAGAGATGAAGTGTTATGTGAATTGCTTAGTTCTTCATGTATTCCTTGTGTGAGTAATTTCTGGTTTTTGTATTTCTATATTTCATTTTTGCAAAGAATTTAGTTGTATACAGTGGTCAGCAAAGTGTAAGAGAAGAATTAGGGTTTATTGATTGTGAATCAGAGATAATGTCCTGTCCTGCTCAGTTTCAGGAAATATTCCTTAAGTCAGATGAGGTAGTTGCTTAATTTTGTTTGCTCTGCATTTATCCTTCTCACATTTAGGAAGACATTTCTGTCTCTTGCTATGAAATTGGTATTCTAACAATCCCTAGTCCCAGATACTCTGTAAGTTGTGCCTTTTTTTAAGGTTTGTGTCACAAATGCTTTCACAGGGTTTTCTGACAGAGACTGTGTTGTTAGGTTTCCTGTTTGTCCCTATCCCTGTATGTTTGGTTTTGGTAGTAACTGCACAGGGCTTGGAAGTATTTTCTGAGGTGATTGTAGGTCCATTTTGTTAATGTGATTCATTTATATCACAGCATACCTTTATTAAACCAAAGCAATGATTTTTTTTTTAAAGGTTGAACTTCATTTGTCATCTCACAGGTCATTTGTCTAGTGCAGGTGGACCCTTCCAAAGATTTTCAGCACCTTACTGCAAAAAAGGCCTTTATTTTGCTGAAATTCGAACAGTTGTGATAATTAGCGAGATTATTGTTCCTGCAGAGTTATATATTATACTGTGTTTGTCTTCTTTCAGTTCTTTTTGGCATTTATGGCTTCAGCCAGATAACAAATGAAGACAGCATAACTCATTGGGGTGCATGTTGTTTGAGGTCTCATTTTTCAAAAAGGAAAGCCAGATTTTTGTTCACCAGCCCTTCAGCAGGGAGGATGGTTTTGGTGAGGGAAGTAGTGTATCCACCAGCCTAACTGCCCGATGCTGAAAACTTCAGCTTCTGTGGGTATCTCTGGAGAGCAGCTGGTGACTATTACTGCTTTCTGCTGCCATCCATATTTTGGGGTGTCTGGTTGCTGGTAGAGCTTCTGTGTGTTGCTGGAGAAGAATGTGTCCAGGTCAGATGAACCTGAATTTTGATGAACTTCGAATTTTTGGTGTCCTCTTCTCTACATGTGTGCCCTTGCTTCTATTTCTTGGGGTGATCCACTAGGGCATCAATTCTTCTTCAGTTTGCTGCTTCTGAAATGTTGAAACCATGCTTTTTGATAGGCATTTTAGTCTTCCATTCTTCCTGATTGACATTACAGCTTTTGAAAGTTTCTTCACTTTGTTAGGAATAAAGGCCTATGTTTTGACATCTTTCTGTTCATCTTTAATTGGTTTTTGAAGCTTGTCAGGTAGGCAGAGAGGGAGGTGGATGTTTTGCCATCCTGTTTTTACAGCACTGAATAAGTGCTATAGGGCTTCATTTCTGGGACTGTGGTTTCCTTAACCAGTAATCTGTGCCTTGCACAAAGGTTTTTGTTTAACATCAACTTTATCAAAGCATTGCTTTCTAAAATTGTCACTCTGTTGGGTTGTGGTATTACACTTTCTACCAGAATGTGGAAGCTAATTATTTATAGCTGGGGGAGGTGTGAGGGTTTGAGAGAGACTGAAGAGAAGGGCTCTAAGGGCTGGGGAGTCGCTTGGGTGCGTTTTCCTGTAGAGTGGAGCTAATCAGGCTCAGGAAGCCTCTTTGTATACTGGGACCAGTTTTCCCATGGAGTAGTAACCTGTTTAGAAATCATTTTGTTCAATAGTTCACACAGGAAGTGGTCAAAACCAGAAGCCTCTGTCTTACACTTTTGCTTTTTTGGCTTTGTTGCAGCATTATATGCTTTATATTATCAGTTTCCATTTGAAGGATAATCAAAGCCTGACAGTTTTTAGCTTTTATTTCTAGTTGGTGGTGATTTTTAATATAAATTTTTTTTCTGATATCCTGCTGTTGTTAGAGAGTACACTAGTAATTATTTCCTGTTTAATTAGGTAGTGCTCCTTCAGCTTGACCTAGCAGTTGAAACTCCTGCTCTGATGGCAGTCTAGATCTCTGGAAGACTATCTTTCTTTCAGCTGCTGATAGAATTAGCATCCTTCTATAGTTTTCTAGAGCAGACATCCTATAAATGCTGTATACATTTGGTAAAGTGTCTTTAGATGAAGGCATTGTAGGCTAATCTTTGCCTCTGGAAAACCTGTATTTCCATTGGCACAGTGAAATGTGCATTTGAAGGATCCTGCTCATGGAAATGTGGAGAGGGGTGCTGCATCACAAAGGCTGGGAATTAGAGCAGGTAAGAGTGTAATTGGTAACAAAAAATGAGCCAGGGTTTTCTTACCCGAGCCTCTTCAAAATTTTAGTTGCATTTTGTCAGCTCAGAAATACTTGTTTGAAATCATTCTTCACCCACTTACTGCTTATTGATTTTCCAGTCTCAAAACCCATAAGGAACTGGCAATTTTTTTTCAGTGGGATTTTCCTAAATAAAAGTCTAAGACAGTGTCATCCACATTCTGAGATGCTGTGTGGTACATACTTAGGCACCCCCAAATTCAGGGTCACAGCCAGCTCCAACAGGTGCTGAAAACCATATGGTGCTTCAGTAATTCTGTCTCTCATTCAAGTGAGCTTGGAGGAGGAATTGCTTCACAGCTGATTATTTGAAAGGTGTTTGAGATCTAGTAAAACCTGTCAGGGGTATCTTATTCCCATCCCTAGCCTTTACAAGGAGCCCTTGTGTCACTACAATCAGAATAATCTTTTTGTTACTCAGATTAACAAAGACAATTCATATTCGTGATGTTGATAACACCTTCAATGCTGATAACCCAAATGGAACAAGATGCAAAATTATAACTTATACAGGTTCTCAACTTGGAGTCATGTTTTTTTAATCTATGCCCTTAAGCACAGGGCAGCCTGCTGTTGCTGAAGGTATTGGTGGCCTACATTAAATCAGATTTTCTTCCTCCTTTGTGGCTTTCATAAGCCCAGGAAAACTTTCTGTCACAGTGTCTCCATAATGACCTATGGAGCCATAGTCAGTGACACAAACTCCTGACAGATGGACATAGTATTGTTAAAAATAAATAAAACAAAAAACTCATGAGCAGGGGTTCTGAGGTCTGTGAAATGTTTCCATTCTGGCTTGTGCAGAGTGTGTCACTTCAGGATTTTCTCACTTGTATCCACTACAGTTGTATCTCATTGATCATATTATTAGTACAAGTTGCCCTAAAACAGGTCTGTAAGTGTTAACAAATCCCCCTGATAATCACAGGTCAGCTTTGTTAAAGCTTCAGTAACTTTTCTTGTTTGTCTTGGAGGTTAAAAATGCTGATGTTTGATTAATGAACATTTTGCTTCTGTTTGTTTCTTGCTGTGAAGAGAGTATGTTAGGAAAAGAAATAAGGAGTAAAAATCCTAGCTCATGCTTCAGTGGTGGCACTTTCTCATGTGTTGCCTTTATTCTCTGGTACAGATGAAAGGAACTCATGTTTTTGCTGTTCTAAATGTCTATGCATCTTTTTTCCACCAGTGATGGTTGGAGATATTGCTGCCATTGGTGAGGTGGATAAATAATGACTTACAGGGAAGGCTGCCAGAGAAAATTTATTTGTTAACTGTTTTTTTCCGCAGTCAGTCAGATTTGGACTACTCCTTAACGTCCATAGGATTCCCACTGGTCTCAGAATCTCTCTGCCTGCAAATGATTTGCAAATGCCAGCACTCCCAGCATTGCAGCAGTGTTGCCCCACCAGAGAACAGTGAGAAGCTTGAGATAGCTGTCCAAGGAGTGAGCTGAGTAAATCTCCAAACACAGGAATACCCTCTGCATTATTTCCCAGCTTTATTCTTGTTTACTTTTTATAGTCTTAGGGGTATTTTCCCCTCCACTTTTGATTCCACAACTGGGTCCCAAGCTGCCGTGTAACAAACCTTGCACATACTTGGTGAGTCCATAAAGGCTCTGAGTTCCTGATTTCCTGAAGTGACTTAAATGAGACTATTAGCAGCTTACAAGGTGGATCCCTGGCTACATGTGTTAGGTTCTGTAATTATGGCCTTTGCAAAAGCAGGCTCTGAGCCCTGTGTAGGGGTAGCCTGGGCACTGCAATCTGTACTCCTACAGGTAGCAAGCCTCCCCTGGGGAGAGGGGGAGAGAAGAGGCTGTAGCTGGGCATCCTTCGGGAGCTGCTGCTGCTGCTTTAGTGATGGGAAGCAGCTTTGCTGCCTTCTCTCCGTGGTTGGGTGCAGGGGCACAGAAATTCTCTGAAAGCCCCGGGCAAATGGCTTCTTGGCTTTCAGTTAATGGTCCAATTGTACAGTTGTAGAAGAGAAATAATTTTTACAGTAATTTATGTTGCTTTGTAATGGCTTTTCAAAAAATGTAGCTTCCTTAGTTGCTCAGTAGAGCTGAGGCCTTAGCAGGACAGAGCTCTGTTGGTCAGAGCATGGTGCTATTGGCATCGAGGTTGTGGGTTTGATCCTTCTATGGATCATTCACTTAGGAACTGGACTTGATCCTTGTGGATCCCTTCCAATTCAGAACATTCCATGTGTGAAAATGCAGTGAAGCTCCTGAGTCATTGCTGCTGCAGTTGGCTGCTGTGTGTCTAAAGGGAATGTTTTGAGGGGAATGCTCCCTAACTCCTTTATTACTGCCTTGCTTTTTTCAAGCTTCTGCAGCTGTTGTTTTTGGAGAAGAAGGTTCAAGGGATCTTACACATAGCAAAATGAAAAAGAGGCATTGCATTGCTCATCTGGGAGTCTTGCAAGTGGTTCCACACACTGCAGAGCACAGCCCTTGCTGTGCCCTGGATCCCTTGGCTGCTGAGAGACTCATGTGTGTTACACCTGCTTTTCGGACTCTCAGTGGTTGGTTTGTTTATGGGTTTTCACACAGAAGCACAGTGTGGTTGAGGGCTTGCATGATTCAAGTGTTGTGTGGCATTGTAGCTTCCTGAGCAGACTTAAAGCTTCAGCTCTCAGTATAAATCGGCTGTTTAATGTTCCCCAAGAAGTGGTTACACTGTGTTAAACCCTTGTGTGCCTCAGTTGCTCTTTGACTACTGCTGTCAGAGAATATCAAGTCAAGAATGCAGAGGTGGGTGCTGCATTCTGATCTCTAAATACTCCTTTTTTGTTTTTTTATAGGCTAGAAATGTCAACACGGGTGAGCTTGCAGCAATTAAAGTAATAAAACTAGAACCAGGTAAGTGGTTTCCTAACTAAGGATGCAGAAACTAAATATTTTTGTGCTTAAGATAACAATTGTACAAAATCAATCAAGTCCACTTATTGAAAGAAGGTGTAGGAAAAAGTACACTGTTCTAAAAAAAAAGTATGCTGTTCTGGTGTAGGAAAAAGTATAACTGTTCTACAAAACAAAACATGGCAAACAAGATGTAAGAGGAAAAATGTAATTGGAGAACAGTTAAGCGAAAACTGATTAAAATTTCATTGAGAATTGTGGGGTTTTTTGTCCTGTGTTTGACCCATGTGTTATAAAAATTTCTGGAACACAAGAAGACAGCAAGGCAAAAAAGAACTTGCCTGGAAAAAGAGTAGAGGAAGAACTAAAAAGAAGAGTGAAATAGTAGCTGACCATTAGTATCTGGGAGTTGAGTACATTTCCTGAAAATCTTTTGGAGAGTCTGATTAGGACTTCACTGCTAGATTTATGCTTGCACTGTGCTTCTGTGGTGATTTCACAAAGCACATGTGCCCTACAGAGCAGTTCTCAGCCTGCAGTCTGTTCTGTTAATAAGAGAAGGCCTGTTGTATAGGATTAATCTGGGAAATAAAACATCCAGACTTTTTTGTCTAACTTCTAACTGCTGGTGTTCCATTTCCAGATTTAATGTTGGGGTGTGTGTAATATTTTAACTACCTGGTTTGATCCTTAAGGTCTGTGTGGGCAAGAAGGGAAAGAAGGTATTAAGTTTTTTCCATTTTTTCCCCTTACACTTCTGGATGGGGTTAGAAATGTTGTGTTTTCACAGTACATACACGTTTAAAAGTTCCAGACAGGACAGTATGTTACTAGGTAGTTCAAAAAGTGTATGTTAATCACACTTCTTTTCTTCACACTGAAAGTGTGATCTCAGATGCTCCTGTCTAGTTATGCTTCTTTGTTTTCCTTACGTCAGTTCCCATTGCTGGAGTCCTTGGCTGTGCATGATATGGGTTATCAGTCCAGCTAACTGTGCTGTGGGCAAGCATGGGGATGCCCTGCAGCTGGGGGAACTTGCCCCCATGCTGTGGTGATGGGTGAACTTGCACTCTAAGTATTTTTTGGCAGCCTTTGGATGCCTGAGTGGAGCTCAGAGAGTAGACTTCAGCTGCCTGGTTTTGAAAGTTTTGCAGATCAGTGTACAGTGTGCAGACTGAGAGCTAACAATGTTTAGGGACTTGTTTTAAGGCTTTATGCTACTTTTATTTCAAATGCAGTGAAAATGCTGGTTACACACTGGAGGAATTATGTCCTTTCAGGGAGGTCCATATGTGAAAATAAATTCCTCTGTTCTTTAGTCTGTGTGTGTTTAAAAGTCTAGCCAGGAAGCCATCAGCAACACACTACAGATAGATGTTAACTTGCAGCTTATGATTTGAAATTTGCTATCAGTTAAATAAAATACATGGGAGTATCATATTTCTGCTTATAAATAACTCAATGGTGGATAGGTCATCAGTATGTTAATATACTGGGAAAAACATAAAACATTCCCAAAAGAAAAACATCTCAGCTGTGTGTTAAGTTTCACACATGATTTTCTCAGTATACATATCTGTAAGAACCTTTAATAGAAAGACTGGGACAACCATGGTACCAAATGGTGAGATCCAGGTAAATGTCACCCCTGTGTCAATGTTTTCTGGATGTGAGTTACAGTCCATAAATTTACATTCTTGTGGAGTCTGCTGAAATGTTGCAGCAGGAGTCTACTAGTGACTGGTTTTGGGATTTTTTTTTTTTTTTGCTTAGGAAGATGAGCTAACGAGAATGGGCATGTGGCCAAAAATAGCAAAGTTTTGTTGTGTTTTTAGGAACCCAGGCTATTGGCAGGGCTTATGCAGATGGACACAGTGGGGTCTCAGGGAAAATAAGGACTTGAGAAGGAGCTATGGCCAGTATTGTAAGAGCTATCAGCAGATATGAGGTCCATCTGTCCCAGAATGCAAGTTCAGAATATTGTTACTTATTACTAAGCCCTTGCTAATAAATACTTATTTACAGCTGATTTATGTCTGTGAAACTTGCAGATAATTAGTCTTAATTGCTAAGAATGTTTATTTTATAAACATGTGCTGAAAGTTAAGATGTGACTATAACGCAGGCCAAAGAAAATACTCGTTCTACTGCATTTCAGGAGAAGATTTTGCTGTTGTGCAGCAGGAAATCATTATGATGAAAGACTGTAAACATCCGAACATTGTTGCTTATTTTGGCAGCTATCTCAGGTACAGTTTGTTTCTTTTGTTCACTTAAAAATGTGTCCCTGTCCCCTTGTAAAGGACAAATCTATAAGGTGACATAGGCAAAATATAATTTACCAAATATTATCCACTTGTGTATTTTTTTCATTCACCTTCAAATATCTTCTATTTACTACAGTGTCTCTCTCTAAATAATCTTTCTTCGAGCAAAATTGTTCAGTGACCACATAGTCCTGTTTTCTTGCAAATAAGTTGATGCTTAAAAGCTTTGAATCTAATATATAAGTGGAAAATTAAGCAGAAGTATGTCAAGTATGAAGTGTCTGTGTATATAGTATCTTTTAAATCTGTTTCAGTAGAATGTCTGTTTTTCCAACATGTGAACTTCTGACCAGAATGTGAAGGTTTTGTGTTTGTTTCTGGAGGTGAGGTTATTTGCATTGTAGAAACATTGACAAATGTACTCAATTGTCTTACCAACTACTTCTTTTAACCAGTCATAGTGGGAACAGATTGCTTAGCATAACTAATAAAAAGCTGCTTCTGGTGATCTTTTAAATTTCATGTGAAAACAGTGCAGAAACAACTGCTGTTGTTGCACTCAACTTTCTTGACCATTTTTGTATTGAAACACTGCCTCTTCTGTACTCAAGCTGGAGGTGAGAGTGCTTCTTTTTTTGTCTGGGCAATCAAGTCACTGTCTTTGAGATCTTTTGCTGCCTGACCATTGGTTTTTCAAGCATATTTCAGTGCTAAGAATAAAGAAAATACCATTGTCCAATACTTGCTAGTCATCAGCATCTTGTTCCCCAAGGATTTCTTCTGTTTGTGTAGGGATTTTTCAGACGGTGACATTTCTGCCTTCCTGTTGGCCTGGGTGTTAAGTTGGAGACCCTCAATGGTACTGTTGGTCTTGTCTCTGTTTTGCTTGCTGCTCAGGCCATATGCTCTGTAGAAAGACTCTGCACTGTTACTCTTGGTTCTTAGAGGGATCTTCACCTGTCTCAAGTGCTTAGGCACAGTGATAGAAGGCTAGATTGAAACTAAGAAATGTAGTCATCTAGTCACCTCTTCTGATCATCTTATGTTCTTTTTCTGTTTTCTGTAGGGCTTTTGCACACTGGGAAGTGAATGCCCAATAAGCAAATGAGAATTTGCAACACTTTAATGCTTCATGTCTCTTACTTTGCTGGGAGAGTTCTGGCTTCTTCCCACTTCCACAGTGCTGCTGCTTTTGGCAGCAAACAGGATGCAGCCACATGGGCCCATGAGTGCCCCCAAAAGTGTCCCTGTTTTGAGTCCTGCATCATTGTGGGGAACAAAGAAGAGACTTGGAGATGTCTCTTCAGTGGTTCTTTCTTACTCAGTTTTCTTGCATTGGTTGTCATACTGCTTCTGTGTCTGTCTTTAGTCAGTTATTTCAGTGGAAAGTTTTAATATTATTTCAAGCAAGGCTTTAATTGAGCCTTTGAAATGTATGGAGTTAACAGAGAGGGAATTCTGCTGCCTAAAACTCCTGTAATGCTTGGACAATACCTTTCCAACCCATAGAGGAAGCAGCTGGAAATGTAGCTTTGAGGACCTTGTGCACTCTGGACATAAAAGGGGAGGACATCCAAGAAAGACAGAATTCTCCTTGGAGCAGCAGCTATTCTAGCTGTCACCTGCTGGTGAGAACACTTGGCAGTTTGCAGCTCAGGAGATAAGCTCAGCGCTTCCACCATTGCCTTAGAGAAACTCTGTCACAAATGTCTCAGCTGTTCTAACAGAGCCGTGTGAGTGCAAGACACACAAGACCAGGTCATCAGGGAGCTGCAGAACAGCCATCAGTCTTTCTTTTGGTTCTCCTGTGTTACTGTCTGCTCTAAGGTGGATGTATGGGATTTTTTTCCCACCTGAGTACTTTGATGGCCAGGAATGCCTAGGCAAGTCCCAGATTTTTTGCTCCGCACAGGGCCTTTTTGTGGCCACATCTTACCAATGGAAATTACTGAGTGAAAATAGAGTTAATGGCCATTTAAATCCTTCAGCCTGTTGTCTATTCTTGAAAAGCACCTTTTGTGGAGGTACAGTGAATCACGCTGAATTGATTCCCTTAGTAAGGGAAGAAGAGCTAAATAACTTCCCTTCTGACCCTGCCACCAAAAATATCCATAGGTTTTTTTGAAGGAAAAGACTTTATCTGAGCAGGTACTTACCCACAGCATGGGCTGTGCTCTGCCTAGCTTTGACTAAATCACTGCTGTTTCACTTAATTTGCTGTGAAAGAAATTTAGTTGAGAGACTCCTGGGGCTTTTTGGTTTGTATTTTTTCTTGTTTGTGTTAACTCCTATGCTGTGAAAAAAGTGGAGAAGTGAAAATAAGGAAGAAATAAGAACCCACATCTGTTTTGTCTCTACTCTCAGAAAAATGTATTTCAACAAAAATCAGTGTGAATGTTTCACTAGTACTGTTTTTATTGCTTCATTAAAGTAGAATATTTTTGGCTTTTTCATTAGTTACTGTTTAGACAGTGAAGTATCACATAAGGACTAAATTATACTCATTATTTGACTTGTACTTTCTATAATACAGAGCATGTTGTGTTGTGCTTTATAGTGTTTGAGTCCTCTGACTTATCTTTTACAAGTGCTCTGCAAATCTGACAGCTAATGAATGGTTTTATTCACTCTTTAGACGAGACAAGTTATGGATATGCATGGAGTTCTGTGGAGGTGGCTCTCTACAGGATATTTATCATGGTATGTCAAGACTTTATTCCTTAAAATCTAAGTACAGCTTATTTTCAAAAATTGAAATGATTGCAGTGTTTTGGAATTAGAGGAGGAATCCTAATTTTAGTATCCATAATAATTCATTGAAGGTCAATTTTAGCTTATCTTTTACTTAATTGGTATAGATTTTGTAAACAACATTAGTGGGGCGGGGCAGGGGGGTGTGCTGCAGAAGTTATTTCCATCCTTCAGAGGCTCACATGCCTGTCACTGCTTTTCAAGGGCTGTAAAATTTTTGGCAATATTTGTAAAATATTTTACAATCTTACATTGTAAAAGGAAAAAATTGATGTCTTGATGTGCTGTCTTGCTTCATAGCCATTCTGTTTCTGAGCTTTTGAACTTTGTTTTAGTATAATCTATACCACTTCCTACAGAAACCTAGGTATGTGGATTGATTAGCATGGATGCTCTTGTCCTTTGTAAACTGTTTGGATGTTTGCATACCAGTATTGTATTCCATGAGGGTATTTTTAATTTTTTTTAGGGTTTTTTTAAGCTGGATGTGTGACATGTGAAAAGCAAAGGTGGTCTCTATATTTGCTTTAGGCTTGGCTTCAGTGAGCAGTCAAAGAAACAAGGGCTGTCTGTGAATCTGTTGGATAAAGACAGGATCAATCAACTGCTTGCTATTTTTCAAGAGACAAAATGAGTTTTGAAGGACTTTATTGCCCTGGAATTAAGACCTTTGTAGGAAAGGAGTATGCTCTAAGTGAGTAATGGCTTTGGGGTTCTCAGGTGATGTTTTTTATTGAGGAAGTCTATCTATATTCTGACTTGTGAAGATTTTACGTGTGAGGGTCTCTTGTGCGTAAGCAGCTTTTTATGTTCACCTTGGGTGCGATTAAAAGAAGCACCAATTCACAAGTTCCTGCCATGTTCCTGTCATAGTTGTTTGAGTGTGGCCTTGGTGATCCTTTAACTCTTTGCTAATTTTGAGAAAAGCATCGTGTTTAATAGGCTTTGTTTTGTGGAACACCTGTAGAGTAGGAAATTAGCTCATGCCACATAAATGCCTGAGCAGATGTCTACAGGAGTGGCTTCCCGTTGCAGCTGATTTTTGGCTTCTCTGCTGGTAGTTAGAATGGAAGGTTCTTTTCTGGTCTTTATTATATTTTAGAGAGTCTTATTCCAATTGAACTATAGGCCTCTGTAACCTCAAGTCATTTGAGTTAATCAGAATGAAATTTCTCAAAGCAAAAATAAGTGCCTACATCTGCCTACTGTGGGTGCCAGTATATATAGTTTTGTGGGGGTTTGGAGCTTTTCTTTCAGCAAAGAGAAGTTGGGTGTAGACTTACTTTGAAGATATGTTGCATGATGCTAACATTGTAGAAGCTAAGCAGTTAAATTCTTTCATCTAGATTTGTTCTTAACTTTCTACTCCTTCAGTGTCCTTTGAGAAACTCCATCCAACTTCTCTTTGTTTCTGTGCAAAACCTGAAAAGCTTACAGTCAGGACTGCATTTCCTGGTCTTAAACCCCTTTAATTTCAGGATCAAAGTCCAGTGACTGGAACGAGTCACAGACCATTCCTTGCTTGCTGCTCGCTGTTTTGTTTGCGTATTTGTTCAGAATTTAATTGTTTTTCTCTAAGAGACGTAAGTGAAGTTAGAC
>NW_005054521.1:32870-62580 GCF_000277835.1 Geospiza fortis
CTGAACCGGCTTACAGGGGGAGTTTGAGGAGGTGCTTGGTGCGGCAGGCCCAGGAGCAGCAGTGCTGACAGCTGATTTCAGAGAAAGGCTGGGAAGCTGGAGGGAACAGCTTCTCTGGCAGTGGAAAGGATGGAAGGAGAGATCGGGTCACAAATGGTACAAAGAACTGCCCAGGGCTCAAAGGGGACTGAACAGAGTTGGCTGCAACTCTGAGTCACTGAGTGGAAAGTCCAGCCCTTTATAGAAGAATACAATGGGTTTGTTCAGGGGAAAGAGATAGGCTTAAATCATTACTTGTGCTTCTTTTTCCTAAGTACTGTGAGATTTAAATACAGAAGAATTAGTAGTTTCCATTCTAACAGTGCTGAACATTTTTGACTTTAAAAAATGCTATGATCTTTAGGGTGCTCAGTCTGGGATAAAGGCTAAGCATATTTACTTAGATACTAGTAGTGTAAGATCCTGTCAGTTTGAATGGAAGTAATTGAGGTATGAATTTGGAATGGGCGGTATCTTACCTGATTTTGAGATTTTTTTTCTTTTTTCCTTCCATTTCAGTGACTGGACCACTATCAGAGCAACAGATTGCCTATGTTAGCAGAGAAACACTACAGGTAGTGTCTCCTCAGGTCCTTGTGGTTGTCTTTTAGTGTAAAAGTGTTAAAAGCTAAGAATAAAAGCTACAAATAACAAGTGATGCCATCGAAGTCCGATAACTGGATGACACAGCGCTTTTCTTGGACTTTTGAGGAGGTCCCATATTAAAGCCTAGAAATTTGTATAATTGTATAACCTCAGTTACCCTGGATCATTTGAAGAAAGCTCTTGTCATCTTTCTGCTGTTAATTTTATATTTGTTTTTGAAAGGAGGGAAGCACTATGTTTTCTTGATCTGTATTTATGGTATAAATTAGTTACTGCAAGTTTGAAGGGAAATTAAAACACTCCATTTTGCATATATAATAATTGATCTGTGCCAATAGGAAAAAAATTGCCTGTGTGCTTGAGATGTTGAAGTCATTTACCTCTCCGTGTGGGTTTCCTTTCATTTTTCTTTCCTAAGTTACAGGTTCAATACAGCAATAAAACTTAATCAGAGACTGCTTTTTTGATGGATGTCTTGCTTCCCTCTGAGAGAGCAGTTCTTGACTTGTAGTGAAGGCAAACCTGTTGAATGCCATCAGTTGAGATCTGCTGCCTCTCACTCTTTGAAGATGGCTCTGTTCCAAGCCATCCCTTGGTTGTCACTTAGCATCTCCCTGTGCTATGCCAGAGACTGCTGCCTTCTGACTTGCAGGATGTGGCGCTTTTTTTCACTTACAGATCAGGCTTATGTGACATCTGGGAGCGTTAAGAGTTTTGAGTCTTTAAACCCTTTTGTTCTTAGACACTTGTAGAATGGTTTGCCTTAGAAGGGGCCTTTAAAGACCCCCCTGCAATGAGCAGGGGCATCTTTAACTAGATGATGCTCAGAGCCCTGTCCAACCTGACCCTGAATGTTTCCAGAGATGGGGCATCCACCACCTCTCTCTGCAACTTTTTCCAGTAGTTCATCAGCATCATAAGAAAAGAATTCTTCCTTTACTTGAAAACCATTACACCTTGTCGTGTCACAACAGGCCCGGCTAAAAAGTTTCTCCCCATCTTTTTTATGAGACCTCTGCACGTTGGGTGATGATGCCCTTGATCCCACTGTCTGTATCAACAGTGGACTAAAGTGTAGTGTGGGACCCTGAGGGACACCGCTTGTCACTCTGGACATTGAGCTTGTTTACCACTGCTTTCTGGATACAATCATTTAGGAATTCATTACCAACCAAACAGTCCATCAATCAATTCTATAATCTTCTTGGATATGGAGGAGTGAGTTGTCTGGAATGGAGTTTATGAAGCCACTTATTTGTATGAGAAGATATCTTGGTTAATATGTGTAAATTGCATGTGAGAAAAAGCTTACTGTTTTGTGTTTTCTAAATGTTATTCATTGACCCATTTTTCTATATTTTAAATTGTTTGTAAATACATGTTTATAATACTCTGACCAAATATAATGCATATAGTTTCAGATATCTTGTTGCAGCTTATAATGGAACACCATTTTCTCAAGTAAGAAGTCTGAGAATATAGGCTATTGTCCATCCACAGATTTGTCCAACATTAATTTTGCCACCAGTGTCCATGAATCCAGAGTCTCACTTGGATGCTGATGTTAACATTCAGTTTCCATATTTAGAAGCCCATTGAATCCTCCATTTTTAAAATATACCTGCTGTCCATTTTGCTGGAATCCGTGAGATTTGATTCTGAAAAGATGGATCTTTTAAATATGGCCTTTAAAGTAACTGTCTCCAGACATTCAGTTTTGAAAGTGGTGACTTCACATTCTTCCAGGGCAGTACTAAAAGTGTGTGAATTAATGGCCTTTGTATGCCAGTTGCATCCAGAGATTTAAGGAGTGTGCATGGGACTCTTCTGCCTAATGCCAGTTGTTGCAGTGGTCGGGTGGATGCTTTGATTAATTACAATTTAAATTTTGCAGTCAAATCTCTGATGTCTTGCACGAACTGGCAAAAAATATGAGTCTTCACATGGGTATTTCTCATGAACATGGAGCCGTGAAGGTTCATGGTCACAGAGCAAGGAAGATGTTTGTGTGTGATTTTACTTCTGGAAGAGAATTCTAGAGATAAGCCTGGAGTGTCCAAAGTGACACAGTCTCTGATGTGCCATGCAGGGATTTGGTTCTGCAGAATTCTTCCAGAATTTAAACTTAGTTTCTAACTTGTGTGGAGTCTTAAAATGTTTTGGTACAAGACCCAGACAGCCAAATGCTTTTGCAGAAATCCATGAAATAGACTTGAATTTCTAGGCTTGATTGAAATATGTAATGATACAGAAGAACACTTTACTAGTGGTCCAGTGATCTGACTGCTGAACAGAAGACTCCTAGGCCATTTGCCAGTAATTACTTTGGTCTAAAAAGGTGGCAGTTACCGTGTCCAGAGAAAAACTTGTTTCGGGAATACTCTTCTTCCAGTAGGTGTGGTGACTGATATTACTTCCATCTATCCTGTGTTTTAGATAAATGTCTAAATATCTTTATACAAAGATGCTTAGGTATGCTGCTTTATATAAAGATATTAGATATGCTGCTACATCTATTGAATCTGCAAATTTACAGCAAATTACCCTGAAATATAAAAATGTTCTTCAGTCAGTGAGTCATTTAGATGATGAAATTAGATCCTAAATATATGTGGTAATTAAATAAGAAATGTATGTCAAATGAAAAATGTTGGACTAAATTACTATTTAAATATTTTATGCAGGGACTATATTACCTTCACAGTAAAGGAAAAATGCACAGAGATATAAAGGTAAGTAAAAACTGAAGGTTTTTTTGGTGCTTTTAAAATAGGTGACATCACCTCTAGTGATCTTTACTGTTACGTATCAGTTTTCAGTACATTTCTGAATATGTAGGGATTTTTAATCTATTAGAATGAAATCAAATTTTCTGCCCAAGGCAAAAAAAAAAATCTTTCTTTAAAATATATGCATGGAAATAGTTTGTTCTTTTCCTTGTAACCGCACCAACTGTTTATGTGGACCAGTGCTTTGGAATTTAGCCATGAGCTGGTGTCCAGAGCAGTATGTGTTCAGATGGCTTCAGGGTGTGTGCTCTGTGCGAAAGAAAAGTTTGCTCTTCCCACAGCTTTTCCAGGGAACTCCATATACTTTTCTTTTTGAACCAGCTAGTGAGCAGAGCTCTTGCTTTGGCTTCTTGCATCGTGGTGAGCAGATTGCAGGGCAGAGGCTGCTGTTCTGTGCAGTTCTTGGAGACTACTTCTGTCCCCTCCTTCGCATGCTAAAAATAGAGAGGGTGCTGCAAATCAGGCTATTAGTACTGACTTACTTAAATCTCCATCTCAGCAAAGCTACATCAAAAGTGGCTTGTTCAGACTCTTATACTCTGTTATTGTTTCCTTCTGGTGCTTCCTGTTGACTTTTTGTTCCTGAAGTTTTACTACCTAGTCTTTCCAAAGCCCTTCCAAACCTGGCAAACTTCCTCCTGGAAATTTGACAGTAAATCATCATATTCTTTTGTGTTGTTGTGTGCTGGTTTTTTGGCTGGTTTTGGTTTCTTTTTTTTCCCAGCAGCTTTAACTGTAGTTGCCTTCATGCAGCCTGATTCCAAGTTGTTCTCAATGGCTGCAGAAGAATATGTGGGTTTTGAGCAATCACAAAAGTAATTTCTGAATGAAAGATTACTTCAGGTGCCAAAATTAAATGTTTTCCACTATACTTTATAGAATGCTTGTAAGGATACAGTCCGTAGATACTCTTTCTAAGCAGAACTTTGCTAATAAATGCTTACAGTGCTTACATTGTGAAGATTTTTTTTAATCTGTTCTCATGAGCATGGAAAAGTACTGTCTTCATCTGCAGATTGCCTGACTGCTGAACTGTGTTTGCTTCCCTCAGTAGCCAAGTTCCATGTTTAGAGTACCTGTCCTGTTAGCTTGAAAGGTGAACAAGGTCAAGAGCATGTAAGCAGGGCTGTTACACTGTTTGCCAAGCTCATTAACTGTGCTTGTGCAGCGTGGGCCAAGTTAGCTGCATTTTATTGCAGGCCTGACTTTTCCTGCTCTGGGAAAAGCCATAATCTGTAAAAACACGGGTCTTCAGAGGTTCATCTCTGCTGCCTTTCCATCTACCTGATGGGCAGTGCAGTGCTGATGTTTGGAACTGTGTTTAGCCAGCTCTAATCTTCACTCAGCTCAACTGTACCTGCTTTCAGTCTTCAAATCGGGTTTGTTCTCAGTCCTTTTATCTTGTAATTTTGTAATACAAACCTCTGCTTTGGGTTAATTTTGGTTATTGAGCTGGAGTGGAACACACAGCCACACAAAAATGACCTCTCCAAGTCCAGCAGGAACAGAATCTTTGTTGCATAAGGACGGAAGTAGCTTTGCTAAATGCTTGATTATTGAGGCAGGTCCTTAAGGCTGTAATTATAAGCATGGCTCTCAAACAAGACAAAATGAGCTCCTACTTATGAAAAGAAAATGAAATTGTTTCCACTTTGACCTTTTGAGTTCCTGTTTCCTTTGAGTCATTGTAAATAGAAAAAAGTAAGAATTAATCAGCACAAGCAAATACTGTTTATTGTGAGGTTTTGTGTGCAATGCAAACTCTGTAGTACCATAGGCTTAACTAAAAATTAATGAAAAACACTGTATATCCAAGGAGATTTTTTTAATAACAGAATGGCAGCTTGCTAATTTCACAAACATTTCCTTGATAAGGCTGCAGGTTTATTGAACACAATCCTTGCTTTGTCTTTGGCCCCTAATTTGCTATAAGATCCCCCATATTTCTTTTTTTAATGTTGTATTGGAGGAATTGGCATGTTTTAATTCAAGTAAACTTTTCTTTTTTTAAAGGGAGCAAACATTCTTTTAACGGATAATGGACATGTAAAATTAGGTGAGTTAATATATCTTGGTGCTTTAAATTAATATTTTTATGTGTTCTAAGAAGCAGCATGCTCTGTTTTGTTTAATGAGGTGATGGTTCATGTGAGGTATTACTGAATATCAGAATTCTTTTTATCTTGCTGGTGGTATCTAACTAAACCATTGAATTAGTATTTGAGGATTAGTTGGAGTAATTTTGGAACAGTGAAGTAAAAGACCTGATACTGTAAAGGAAAAAGAAAAGTCAAATCACAGGGGTTTATAAATTTTTAATAAAATCTACCATCCAGAGTCCTTAAATGTGAAATGTACCTTGAAAGCGTAGCTGAAAGAATCTCTTTGGTAACACAAAATGAGGTGCTGTGTCTTATCAAAACCCTTCATGTGCCTGTTAGGTCTTCTGTGCCAGCCTGCTGTTCCTTGTGTGTATGAGGAACATTGGTGTGCATGTCTGGCAAGTGACTGAGGGGAGCTGACCAATGGTATCTGAGGCAGACCAAGTTTCTATTATTTGCTTTTGGTTTTTATTTTTTTGTTAAATATTTCCAGTATATTTAAGCACCTCTTAACAGTGGGGAAACCAAACTTGTGTTCATTAATAATTAATTACATCAAATCACTTGTTAACTGTTATTTTGTTTTTGCTTTTTTTTTTAATAGCTGATTTTGGAGTATCTGCACAGATAACAGCTACAATTGCCAAAAGGAAATCCTTCATTGGCACCCCATATTGGTAACTGTGTTTTACTTGACCATTAATATAATGGTAATACATATAATACTGTTGAAAAATTGTGATAAAGACATGCTCTGTCATTCCTGGGTAGACTAACCTCTAAAGGCTGTGTCAAACTTCCTGGTGATCATATCTGTGTTACTTATTCCAAATCCTGAATTAGCTCAGTGTCAGAGAAAAGGCTTTAATGCTCTGAAAACTTGAAAGGGTGTGTAGTGCCATCACTGTTGACTAATTTATCTTCATTTGGTAAAACCTAAAAACTAAGCAATTTTGCTTGCTTTTAACTTAAAGCTTTTAACTAAAAGCAAGTTTAATCTTGCTTTTAATCTTAAGTATTTTTTATTCCCTGATTTTTCATTTTGGTATTTTATGTTATTTCCCCTCCAGCCTAGATACAGCTTTTCTGTGTGATGAGTTTCCTTTGTCCTCACACATCCACAGACTTGTGCCATTTGTGAACTATTTCTCTAAGCCATTTTCTCCCTTTTTTACCTAAACTGATTGAATTCTGTGATACAGTTCTACCTGTGCTGCATCTCTATTCTTTCCCATTAAACTAGTGTGTGTAATTTTTCTTATCTGAAGTTCTGCCTTTCATTTAATCCTTTTCAGTACGAGACACATTCTCTTCTGTAAATCAGCACTTTTGTCATATGTTTCACAGACAAATACTGAAATTCTGTAGTCTGACAGCATAGTAGGTGCAAGATAAAAATACATATAATTAAAAAACCCTGTGTTCAAGTATTGACTTGAAATAGCCAAGCACAGTATTTTTAGCATTTTTCTTCGCACCAAGGCTTCACTTCCCTTTCAGAATAGCACAAACACCCATCAGTCATGATTATGTGATTGGTTTATGTCTCTTTCCCAAGATATCTGAGTGACTTCAGTGCTTGAAAGTCCTGTAACTTTCAAATCCTACCAGGCTTCTCAAATGACCTTAAATAGTAACTTTGAAAGTATTACATAGGTTAAATGCTGATGAAAAGCATTGGTTGTTCTTTGCAAAGCTTCTTAGAGATTTGAGAGCAGAATCAAGGAAGCAAAATTTTTGAGATTGCAGAGAAGAAAATTTAGTTGAAACAGGCCATGTGAAGGTTTTAGTGGTCATTTGATCTACATGTGTCTCAGGGCAGGTGAACTGCAGTGCTAGTAACGCTTCCGTTTAAATGTTTAACTCATGTTCGCCTTCTGCTGTGGTAACTCCCTCATTTTTGATTTAGAGTCATGGGGATTTTAATGAACTCTGGAAGAAATGTGTCTAAATATAGTTTAGTTATACAAACGTGAAGTAAGTTCTACCACCAAACCTGCTGATATTTTCAGATCTACAGATAAGGAATGGAAAGGGCCCACAAGGGCCATTGAGTCTGACTCTTAGCCCTGTACAGGACATCCCCAAGTGTCACACCACGTGTGGGAGAGCATTGTCCAAACACTTATTGAGCTCTGGCAGGCTTGGTACTGTGACCACAGGATATCTGTTTTTGAATAATGCATCAGTTGAGATGCTGCTTGATGATCTCCTGGAGCACTCTCTAAGTGATTTCATCTGTATTACATTTATTGAGTTACTTAGTGCTACTTTGCAGGTGATCAGGACTGATAAAGCTTAAAGCTAAGAAATACTAACATGTTGGCCACCTTGCAGGGCTACATAGGACAATCAAATTCATAATTCTCTTTGGCCATCAAAAAATATGACAATTCCAAGTGAATAATTTCCTTTAGGTATTCCTATTTATGTGCCAGTTATGTTTGTTCAGTTTTGCCACCTGAGAATGTGAAACCACTTTGTTGACATAAAAAGGCCACCTGACATGAGTGAAACAGATTTTACAAATGAGGAGTGCTGTATACAGAGGTGACAATGAGTCCCATGCTTTCAGGGTACAAGAAAGCTGACATTTTATTGCTTTTTCTCTTGTTAGAATTTTTCTCTTCAAAGTCAGTGGATCACTTTCTGGGCAATATATAAATTTGGGTATTATGTGGATTTTATTGTAGTTGAGTAATTATACTTCAGGGTCTTTGGTTATTGAGTAGTGTTTAGTCTCTATTTATTAGAGACAGATTGATTTCATCCACTTACTCCTGAATGGCCCTTGTAGAAACTGCCTGTTAGTTATTAGAAGATGACTAAGGGCAACTTCAGGTGTACATTGCATAATTTTTTACACACTCACTTGTGTGTGTATATCTATAATATACTGTGACCTTATCTTTTTAGAGCTTTAAGGAAGAGAATACTATGTATACAAAGAATGTTTGAATTGTGCTGAGAAGTTTACCTAAAAATGTCTCTTACTGTTCAGGATGGCACCAGAAGTTGCTGCAGTAGAAAGGAAAGGTGGCTATAACCAACTGTGTGATCTGTGGGCAGTTGGAATAACTGCAATAGAGCTTGCTGAACTTCAGCCTCCAATGTTTGACCTACATCCAATGAGGTTAGTAAAGGGTTAGAGCTTGGTGGGTAAATGCAGCTAATTAAATAATCCATTTGAAGAAATGGCTGTGTGTGCTTGTGAGTTTTGGGTGTACTGCAAGGGCACTGGGCTGTGAGTGTTCTGAGTGAACAGAAATGAGACAGAAATTGTAACAACTCCTTCTGGTGCATAAATGTATAAACTCCTGGTTGAGTCTCTTAAACTGATGTGGCTTCTTCTTGCCTATTAAATAAAGTGTTTAATAATTTATCTCGTGTATTGCAGCATACCCACAGAAATGCTGTTGTTCTTTTTTTCAGAGCACTTTTTCTAATGACAAAAAGCAACTTCCAACCTCCTAAATTAAAGGACAAAATGAAATGGTAAGTGCTTTTTTGTTTCAGTAGATAATGAACGTACTGTACTTGGAAATTGATTTTAATGTTTAGCACTTTGTTTTACAGGTCCAATAGTTTCCATCATTTTGTGAAAATGGCACTTACAAAAAATCCTAAAAAAAGACCTACCGCTGAAAAATTACTACAGGTATAAATTTATGTATGAGGGGTCTTTTCTAAAGTTATACAATTAAAATATGCTTAGTGTGGGTGGCTGGAATTTTAATCTCTGTGTTTCCCTCTGTCTTTCAGCATCCCTTTGTTACCCAGCCATTAAATCGAAGTCTTGCCATTGAACTTTTGGATAAAATGAATAATCCTGATCATTCCACTTACCATGATTTTGATGATGATGATCCTGAGGTAGGAATATCTTCTGATCATAGAATCAGATTAAGTTTTTGTTTGCCAGCAAAACTAAATTATTGTGATTTATTGAGCCCCAGGACTTTTTGTGATCTGGGAATAGTCTCAGGAGTTGCTTTTACTTTTAGTTGTGCTGCTCTTTCACTCATACAGGCACTTAGCAAAAATAATTATATTTTTGGGAAGGGAAGATTGAAGAAAAAGAGATTTTACTGCTTCAAAATTGTTGAAGAACAGCAATGAACAAAATTTTGAAGCATTTCTGTGATGTGCTTCTCCAGTCCTGAGTTCTGTCATGCATTCTGCTGTGTGTTTCTTTGTAAAGTTATGTTTCCATCGGCAAAGAAAGCATTCATAAAACTGATTAATTCGTCTGTGTAAAAGCAAATGATCCTGTAGTTGTTTTTGTTCAATAGTTTGATGTGTATATTTTGCAGATTGTATTTTTCCATCTTAGAATACTCTGAAACTTGATTTCACCTACAGTTTTATCAAAGAGTTTCTGATTTTCTGCTCAAACAGCTGGGAAAAAGTAGTCTGCTTATGTAAGATGATAAACAGCACAGGGCTGAAGTGTTTAATAAATAAGAGAAAAGAGATAGATATTCTGTTACTTCATCCTGTCTTCATACTTTGCTGCACGTTAGTGAATACTTTTCAAATGTTTACAGTTCCCTAACTGGTGGCCTTTTCTTTTAAAGAAAAAATGTAATCCTTTTAACACAAATGCCGTGATTCTTTAATTACATATTTTTGGTTCTTTTTAATGGGTAAACTAATCTAAAAATGCCTTCAGAGGAAAAGAAGCTTAAAAGAGGCAACTAATTTAAGGGACTAATTTTCAGATTTTACAAGTTAAATGAGCTTTTACCTGCTTGAATAGCAAAGACCAGCTGACTTTTCACCAAGTCTTTCTTAAAAGCTAAAATAAAAAGTGTGGGAAGAAGCCAAAGTGAAATAGATAATTTTTTGTGTTATGGAGTGCAGTGCTTACACATTTTCCAAATAAGAGGGAAAGAGATGAAGGCATAAGGATGAAATAATAGTCAGTACTTTTAAAAGCAAATGTACGTAGTGGGAGTGGGAGAAAAAATTAGTAGATTTTTCTGATTAAAAAAAAATTAAAAGTCAAACACACAAGAACTCCCTTAATGTGGTTGACTTTCAGGTCACTTAAGAGAAAGGTGTCTGATTCCACATGGAGTCTGCACTGAGTAACTTGGATCTTCTCACCATAAGCTCTTTACTGTCCTTTAGTTCTCTCTCTGCTCAGTGATGAGCGAGAGCTGTGAGGCCCTTAAAGAGGTGTTTCTCAGCTTACAAAATAGTGTTCGCTCTTATATGTCCCTTGTGACTTAGCATTAAGAAGGCTCTTCTGTTGTCTGCTGTATGACTTATCAATTACCCCATAATAAAGTGTGGTATCAGGAGCAAAAGCTGTGTCTTTTCTGGGGAGAAGCTTAGCAAGTTTTGTATTTCAGATGATAGGCAGGGCAATCTTGGCATTGTGGTCTTTCTGGTAATAAAAACAAGTGAAGTAAGAAGTGTATATGCTTCTTTTATGCACAATTTAACATTGTTCAAAACTCACCTGCTCATAGAGGCATCTGGAGGTCTTAATTTAGGGATTGGCCAGTCCTGTGACTGTCACAATTGCCTGAACGCGTCCATCAAAAATTAAAAGATGTGACAAAATGTGGTACAACGTAACATATCCAAAAACACCGTTGAGAATTGAGAGCTTCAGATTTACTCCTCAGTTTGTTTACAGCTATGGATTTTTTTGGGTGGGTGGTGTTCATGTTTTGAGTTTTTTTGGTGGGTTGTTTTTCTTTTTTGGAGACGAGGGAGCTTTTCACTCTGTCAGTGGTCTTTGAAGGCAGGTCTGCTGCCCACTGTGGTGACAGGTCTTCACTTGGCCTGTGCTGCTTTTAGGGGGATGCAATCTGTTACTGCTTGGATAGTCTGCAGAGCTGTGAAGTACATCTGAATTTCCCACCACTCTGAGGAGTACCATGCTACATTTTAAATAATTCTAAACTCAAAGGTGAAATGTTTAATGTGTGAAAACTAAAACCCATCCCATTACGTGGGTATAATTAAAAGGGCTCTTCTGTTCATGCAGCTGTTGTTCATTTAGCAAGTGTATCTGAAACTGACATTTCCAGTATTTTTCCCTACCCCAGCTCATGGAGGGCTTCACCTAATTTCCCATTCAGTCATGGACAGGATCGCTGCTTTGCGACTCTGGGCTTGTTGACAATTGCCTGTTCTCCCTATTTCTATGACAGTGATTCCCAGGATGAACGTGATATTAGCTGACATGGTTACAAAGAGGAAGGTGCTTATGTTTTATGCCTAGCACACTACAAATTTTGGGGATAAGATGCCTTTGAGATCTGTGCCATGATGGAAATTGTGCCCAAATGGCATTTGTGTCAGGAAGTTAACCTACATTCCTTTGTTCTCCTGCACAGCTCAGATGTCAGGTGTTTGTATCAGCCTGTTGTCAGTGCAGGTATTTCAAGGTGACTTGAGGACTTTGTCCTCATGACTGAGGGATGAAGATTTGATCCTGAATGTAATTCTGTGGTCATGGAGAAGATGATAGGAGGACAGGCTCTGTCTGTAGTGCAACACAGGCATCTGTGTCACGCTGCAAGTGCTCACACAGTATTGCTGCAAAGGTGAAAATACCTCCTAGCCCTGCTCCAGCTGGGCTCCTGGCACTGCAATTGCAGATGCACACACATCAGACATGACCAGGCAGTGCCTCTTAATGAAAGATCATAAATGAGCAAACTTTCAGCACATGGTATCAGATCAAACCTTGACATGCTGTAGCCAACCATTTTCGAAGCCCAAAGAGTGCACAATAGACAAAATGGAACTGTGGAAAGGAAAGATTGACATAAGCTGTGAGAAACAAAAAAAAAACTGCTGGTGAGAGTGGAGAAAATATACATCCACAGTCTATAAATCTCTGCAGTTTCAAGGAAGAGCAAAGTGAACAAAAATGGGAGGTGAAACATCATGTAGATATGTTAGATCCTAACAAGAATCAAGGAAGTAAGTGTGTGATGAAAAGAGGAGAAGGGAAATCATGTTTGCAGATTGTATTTTAGGAATAAATAGAGTCTTTGAGCTCTTCATTACTCTGTGAAAGTACAGCAACAATAGTATTAGTAACAAAAGGGTGATTCACATGCAAAGATGCTCACCATGGACCCTGAAGCAGTGAACAAGGGTGAAGAATGCCCCCACATTTCTAAGGGAGCTTGCAGTGGTGAATGTAGAAAGAAGAGGGAAAATCCAACAGCAGCAAAAAAGAAGGCCAGGTCTTGAAGTGTAGAACACTTCATCCTGTAGAGAAGTAAATGGAAATTCAGGGAAAAAAATAGAAGTGGAATATAAATATGAAGGTGAATTTGTAGAAATGTTGCCATCTGTCTTGCCACACAACACAGGAGTACCAGGAATACTCCTTCCTAGTCAGCTTTGAAAATCTCAGGTAGATTTCTCATCTGCTTAAATAACATAAACTGATTTCTAACATGTCATCAGTTAAGTTAAAAGCTAGGAAAATTATTTCAGTATCTCATGGAATGAAATCTGCCAGTAAGTCAGATTTTGTCTTACTGCTTATTTTAAAAACTACCAATACCCTTAAACTGAATGGTGAAAAAAGAAAATGCTACATGAGCAAAGAGAAAAGCTGACCAGCATTAGCTTTACTTGCTCAAATGCAGTGTTCTAAAATCCCTTTTACTGAAGGCACTCAACAGTTAAAATGTCTCCAAATAATTCTAACTTTAATATATTGAAAAATGCATACAATCTTTACATTTAGCTTTCACTTGATTTTTTTTTCTTTTTTTATGTTATGCTAAAGAAACCTGCTAAAAAGTGTTAGACAATACAAGGTTTCAAGTGAATATATTTGGGTATTAAATATTTTATTTTTTCCTTCTAGCCTCTCGTTGTGCCTCACAGAATTCATTCAACAAGTAGAAATGGGAGAGAAGAAAAGACACGCTCTGAAATAAACTGTAAGCATGTGTAATGTGACAATCATTGATATTATTTCAGCTGGTATTTTGGGTATCTGATGTACATAGAAACATTTTTAGTGATACATAGGAAAATAAAAGCTTAGACTATTTCACTTAAGGATATAAGATGTGTAAAATATTTTTATACGCCCTTTGTCAGAGTTTGTTATTGTTTCATCTTAATTGAACAAGACACAGCCTGAGCTCTTCTGAGAGCTGATTGACATTGTTTTATATTTTACTCCAGGAAGGATATTCAGACCAATGCCAGATTCAGCTGGGTAACAGAATGGATTATTCTTTCTTCCTTAATTTAGTATCTTGGATTTGCTTTTGAATTGAAACAGTCACACAGAGGTCGGGAAGGGAGGAGGTTGATTGGCCATTAAAAGCAGACTCCATTCCCAGGTTGTAGTAATTATTTTGCTTGAATTAAATACTTAGAGCTTTAGCTGTCTTTTCTTAGGTAAAGTCGAGAGTAGGAGTGTTCAAGAAGTCCTGCCAAAGAGTTATCCTGGAAGATTTGGTTAATTCACACCAAACTTCATTCAGCACTCTTTAGTACTAGGGAGTCTCTCAGAAGAACAGATCCAGTGAATTCACATCATGGAAAGTTTTTTCTGTAAAGTACAGGTGTATTGCACCTCTGAAGAGGATACTTCACTGCCCAATGTGCTTAGTGGTTTTCCTGTTCCTTCTAATGAGAAGGTGAGGCAAATGCCAACTGGGCTGCATTTGTGATAAAAGAGTACTTTCTGTGCCTATTAGTTTTTCTGGCAGTCACAAGTTTGGTATGTCCATGTGTCACAAGTTTCTGTCAGTGGGGATATGATGCATTCATTAAACTGAATTTTTGTTAGCCTTTGGAGCTCAGTCTTTTCTAACTAGAGTCCAACTTCTTGTTTTCCTTTTCTCCTCTTTAGTTGGCCAAGTAAAGTTTGATCCACCATTGAGGAAAGAGACAGAGCCACATCATGAATTTGTGAGTAACAAGCAGTATGGGCTATGCACTACACATTAATCCCTACAAATATCTGTGGGGAAGGAGAAATCCAAGATGTGTAGCATGTTTCCTTGGTGCTACTGAACTTGTTAGTGATTTTACTGACAAGTTGGAACACAGTGGGTTTTTTGTGCCATTACATTCACTATACGTAGCAAACCTCCTTATTTGTGGTTTCTGCCAGGTGTGCTGTATGTGCTAAGCAACAGCTCTTTGTGTTGCAGGTTTCCTCTATCCTTTATCCCTTACTGCCCAGTATACCATTCCCTTTATTTGCAGAGTTATTTTTTTGATTGTAGAATTCTTGTGTGTACTCATCTGTTTCTCCCCCTTGTTCTTGTATTGACAATGGAAATAATAAAATTGAGAGCTTGGGGAAGAGGTATGATGCATTTTAAAAGACTTTCCTCTGTGAATAATCCTTCTGTGGCCCTGCATCACAGCTGAGCCATCCTGAGTGTGGCAGCTGTTTTATGTCAAGGTGTGTTGCCAATGATTTCCTCCTGTGGACCCATCAGTACAAGGGGTGTGAGAAGTCAGGCTGTGAGGGAAGAGGTGTCTGTGCAATCTCACAATTGCAGTAGCTTCCTCTCTTCTATGGAGACTGTTGCTTTCCACATTTGTGCACTTCGGCAATTTCTTCAAGATAAAAAGACACTCCTTTGCTTCCTCACTGCAGACTTATGTGTTCTCTCTGTTTTTCTAAGGCAGGTGTTAAGGATAAAAAGTTGGCTTAGTAAATATGTGGGAGGGACACTGACTTTGCTCAGAGTTGGTTTTTGGAAGGGTGTGTACATAGGAATGTACTTCTGTAGTCTACAAACCACATGTGAGTTGGATTTCTGACACACACTTCCTTGTGGTGCTCTGTGGTTGTACTGAAATAATCCTTCCAAGTGCTTTGCCCTTTGGTAGTGGGTCAGCAGACTCTGGGTGTAAGAGGTTGTATTTAATCTTGCTTGTCCTCAGAAGTGGCTGGACGGGGAGCCTTAGTTTCTAGTGCCTGTTTGAGATGGAGGAGAGCAGCTTACCAAATGACACATAGGATTTAGACAAGTATTTCAGATGTGTTACTTAGACCTTGGCATAACTGCATAGCAGCATTATTTAGGAGCCCTGGTTATGTAAGTTTTTATTAAATGTGGTAATGAAGGCAGTGCTTCTACTACAACCCCATCATTTAACTCAAAATTATTTTTGAACTGATTCCAAGTTATTTTGTCTTTGCTTCCCTGTTGTAAAGAAAATACAATTGGAAGCATTGTATAGTTGAAACTGTCATGTTTTTGCTCATTAAGAGTTTCATTTATACACACACAGAGTTGTAATTGTAAAAATGTTAGTGGAGAGCTTGAAGTTTTAAAAATACTTTTCCCATTTCTTTCTTTTTATCAGTCACTGATGACACAGTGGGTAACTCAGTGGAGCAGTGGTGGATAAACCATAGTGCTCCATGGAGCAGTGGTGCTTTTATTGCACCTTAGGAACTTGAGTTGCTAAACTGGAGAGAAATTTTCTAAGGGGTTGAAAGCACAGCTTTTGAGAGCAGTTGTTTGACAGGTGTTGTTGGAAGGGAGAAATTGAGCCTTTTCCTGCACTGTGTTAGCAGTCAGGACCTTTGTACTTTGGAATCTCAGAAGTTCTTGCTGCTTGGTGAAGGGTCTGGAACGATCCAGATGAATTCTGCGATAAGTAAATGTCTTAGCGTTGTTTGTTCTGGTCAGGTGTTGCATATGTGAAACCTGTCCAAGGAACTTGCCTCATCTCCCTGTCTACACAGAACACCTGTAACTGTTAGTTTGAATCTTTCTGAAGAGGAAAATTTACTGCTCCATGCTTTATGTCAGAAAGAAGCATGCATACCTGATATAGATGTGATGTTGGGTCCAGAGGCCAAATTAAAAACATATATTTATAGACTAGCTGAAGACCAATGGACAATTTAAATTGGCATGGCAAACTGCAAACAAGTGACCTATTCAAAGAATGGAAGCTTTAGCTAAGAGCCTCAGCACAAACCAGCCTGTGGGAGAAGTTTGTAACAATCTGCCCACTCTGGCAGAGGAAGTCTTTGAAATGGAAGTGGGAGCAGGAGATGACTGTGTCTTCCTCCAGCAGTAACAGTGTGGATCTGTTTTCATTAAAGCAGTTCTCATGCTTTTGCTTCTGTCTCACCAAGCAGGCTTAAACTTACACTCAGTTACTTATGTGTGTGAGTGCACAAAGCCCTGGCCCCCTGCAGCATGAGAAGTTACTGTCAGTGCTGCACTGAAATGTTGAACTGGACTCTTCCTGGGACAGTTTGTCACACATTATCACAGCTCAGCTCATCATTTTGGTGTTTGATGATGTGACCATTCCCTTAGCTGTGTTTTACCTCCATTGAAAGAACTGTCTTAACATGGTTTTGAGTTTCAACTAACTAACTTTCAGTATCTCTTTTTTTTTAGCAAGAAAATTTACCTTTATGTGCATCTGGCTTTCAGTCACAATATAAATAATTTGCTTTTCTTGATCTCTATCTAATGAACAGCCTGACAGTAGCGATTTTTTGGACAATTCAGAAGACATATACTACACTGCAAGATCTAACCTGGTATTTTTTGTCTTATGCCTTTCTTTGTCAGTGTTAGTTTTGTCCTTGTTTTCCTTTTTCAAAGTTCATGTTTTGTCCTGTTGTTGTAGTAGTGGTATTTTCATCTGTAAAAATCATTAAATGTAACTATTAGTCTGTATGTCTATTTCTGTAGTGTAGAAAGAAATTCTTATTATGTGCAGCATTGACAGTATTTAACCTGTACTCATATTTACTTGAATCATTCTTATAGAAGGAGTTCAGTGTTATGCATTCGTGCATTCATTGTAATTTCTTTACTGCCATTCTGCGTGTCATTTGTTATTTTTTGGAGGGTGATTGAATATAGAAGAAACATTTTCTTTGTATTTCTGTCTGGTAGGTTTTTTTTTTTAATAATCCCATTCAAAGCTATAAAATTATGTAAGTCTGTGAATTCTCCAGATGGTAATTATGTTACAGAATTAATATACACTTAATAGAAATAACAGAAACTATGCTCATAACTGTTCTCAATGGCATTTGGAATCATTTAAAGTCTGATAAATTTTCCAAATTTTCTGTTGTTGCACTGCTAAAAAATCTGGTTTGTTAGCATCACACTGTGGAAATTACTCTAGGAAGTGAGTTTTCTTATTTCTCTCCTCTTTGTGTAGTTAAACACAGACTGTTGAGAAAAAGGAAGAAACATTCTGTAGTAAATTAAGAGCATTAATCTGCTAACTTTCTTGGATTTGTGAGATGTTTAATATAAGTGCACTGAGAGGAAGATGGGAGGCTGGGGTGTTTGAGAATGTCTTGGGTTTTATGTGATGTTTTTTGTTCTTAAGGTTTTTCTTGTTTGTTTGTTACATCATCAGTTAGCCTGGTGTGACTTGAATCTGCCAGAAACGTAGTTAGTGAAAGCTTAAACTGTCTTTGCCTTTGTTTTGAGATGAGTAGCTTAGATTTCCCTACCTGGTGGCAACACCCCCATCCTGTGCAGTTCCTCTCGTTTTGAGAGTGTGGTTTTGGCTTTTCAGTTTGGTTTGCTTTTGGTTTACTCTTTGCAGTTTAACACTTTTTTTTTTTTTTAAGGCTATTTTCAGTGTTGTCATATATCTTGCTAGCCTGGTATCTGTGGGTCTAAGAGAAGAATGAGAATATGTCTCATAACTGAATGTTCTTTCCCATCCTTCTTCCCTTCTTCTTTCCTGTTCTTTCCCATCTTTCTTCTACTCCATGCTGTTCAATACACTCTTCAAAAATTGTGACTATTATAAAACTTACCAAGTACTGTTGTTGTCACAGTCGTGAGATGTGTTTTAAAGTCACTCAACAGCACTTTGTCTGTTTCACTGCTTTCTTCACATCTTCCTGTGCTTATTTTGAATCAAAGTGGAGAATTTAGAGTTGATGGTAGTGCATCACCTATTTGGGAGATTCTTCAGTAAAGTCTAACCCTTAAAGGAGACAATTAGTAGTTGGTTCATTCTTCTGTAGGATGCACTAATCAGAGATTCTCTCTCTGTTTCCTTTCCCCACTCCTGCTCTGACAGTATTGGTTTCAGATATGTTGATTGAGGAGTGGTATGTGAGTTTTTCAAATGTTATCAAGAGGAAACAATTACACTTCTTCAGAAGCATGATGTATCACCTACTACTGTGGGGCTCTTTCGCTGCTGTTGTTCTGGTTTTATGAAATACCTCGTAAGTAACAACTCCCTTGCAGAGCTAAGATAATTTTAAAAAATTTCCATAGATTGAGGTGTATTTTGGGCCACATACAGTTGATATTGAAAGCAAAGTTGTACAGGATTTTGAACAGCTGGATTGATCATATGGCAGTTTGTGCACATTACCTTTCAAACGTTTGATGCATATGATGTGGCTACCCTTAAAAATCATTTCTCTCTTTTTCTTCTTCCCCTCCTTCTGCCTTTGCTTTTCTGAGGCACCTACGTGGATCTGCCAAAAGAATGGAGAAATTGAGTACAGGTCTTGTTTGCAGGGAAAATTTTGGATCCAATCCCCAGTATCCCTTTATGCAAATTGCAATCAGAAAGGACGGGATAGTGCTTCTCTTTCATCTTATACAAATATACTCCTTTGATTCATAGCTAAATAAATAACAGACTATGTTGCTCTAGATACAGGCTCTTCTGTCTTTCAGGATAGATATTTTTTCTGTTTTCTGCAACTAGGCAACAAGTTTCTCAGAAACTTTCTTGGGTACCTTCCATCTTTTGAGATTTTTTTGCACATGCTACTTCCTGTCATTTAGAGTTCTTCATGTTCCTATTTTGTCTTCTTAGTCTTATGTGCACATTAGACTTTGCATAAGGTAGATCTTTTCAACGTCTTTCTGTATATTTTAAAAGCAGTTGATTGGATCCTAGCTCAAATAAGTTGCAGAGCTGAGCATTGCATTTGCAGTGAGCTCAGGAAATGTTCTAAATCAAAGTCACCTTTAAAAATATGTGTTCCCTATTCTGGGACATTTTTAACCTATGCTATTGAACCTGAGTCACAAAAGCTTACTGTTTTTCCAACTCAAAACAAAATGTCACATTGAACTAAATGAAAATATTTTCACTTAGTTTATCCTGGTCTACAGTGAAATTCTGTGGCAAAACATTTTTCTTCCCATTTGTAGTGAGCTGAAAAATAATTCTGGTTCATACATGGAGAACTGTTCCGCACACCTTGGAAAGTGAGAAATACCATCAGAGAATTCCCAAAAAAAGATGAAGTGGGAAGGAGCCCCTGGTGATCTCTGGCTTACTTCTGTTTAAACTAGGAGCCTGGAGTAATTTAACCTGAAGAATATAGCACACAGTAAAAAGTGTTGAATTCTACTGTTAAAGTGACAGAGGAGTTAAATAAAACTTGGCTTTGGTATTTCAGGTTCCAACCTATAATTGTTTTCAGTTGTTACAAATGTAACATTCATTTAGGACTCCTTTAGCAAAGAATTCAGAGGTTTGCAGCTCCCATGCTGTCTGCACTGTTGTCCTTGCCGGGTGCATTTATACATTTGGTCCTATTTAAATACTTCTGTCATGGTTGGTTTTTGTTTTCTTTTGCCTCATAAATATGCCCTGGGTTTTAACAATTTGTGATCATTTTTGGTAGCAGTTACTTTTAGGAATATAATGTTTCCTCATAGCTATTCTGTGATTTTTAATTAGTTGTGACAGAAAAGCTAAAATATTGGTAGGAAAAGATTGAACTAAAGAGATTGACATAGATAACAGAGAACCTTATCCAGGAGCATTTTGCTTTAATTTAAGTAATTTTTCTCCTCACTACACATACATACATATGCTTTTTCTGTGCTGCAACCCATGAAGACTCCTGTCCTACTTTAGCTAACCTAGCTCTAAAAACATATTGCAGCTATCAGTATTAGATTTCAGAGAGTCTTCATACCTTTTCCAGCTTTAGGTAGTGAAATGGAGCATGGTCCTTAGATCAGAAGAAAGTAAGTGGAAATGGTGGAAAAGTACCAGTGGTTTTTGCTCTTTTGTTTTCCTCTCCTGCATGTTTTGGGTATTTTCTGCTTGGAAAAAGTAATTAAGAAAATGAGATGTTCAGTTTTACTGCTAGGAGGCAAGGGGATGTTCACAGACAAAATGCATGGAGAACTGAAATACAAAGGAAGAAGGGAACAGTGGTTGTGTAGCAGTAATGCACATTAAAACCTCACTCAGCCACCAGGGAAGAATTATATTTAGCCTATTCAAAAAAAATACATTTAACTCGGTTTTTCTGATGCGTTAGGCTATCCAGAGAAATTCAAGAATGCACGTTTTATTGAAATAAGGGCATTAAAATACAGAGTATGCCTTAGGTAGTGTTAGGCTCTTTTAAAAATTAACTTCCTCTTTGATGAAGCAATGAGATAGGAATTGCTTTGTCATTTTACTGAGATAGAGATGTGTATGTGCCTTCTTACTTAATATGTTAGTAGTCCAAAGGTGATTTGTATTCTTTGAAATTCAGGGTTACTCCCACAGCATTTTGTATATTTCAGGTCTTAATTTTGCCACTTTGATTGGTCTTGTTAGATTTCAAGAACAGCAAATGTAGGAAGTAACTGTGAATTCCTGGTTTGCTGTATACATTTTGTTTTTGAAGGCCTGAATACTGAAAAACAGATTTCCAGGACAGCCCAGCCCTATAGAACAAATTAGGATGATAAGACTGTTAAAGATACAGTAGCAGTTTACTTACAGTAAAATTCTACAGACATTAAGTAGCAGGTTTTTAAACTTAAGCCACAGAAGGTATTGTAGATTTGATCATTCCTTGGGAATTTTTTTCATGGCATGGCCTTACCATCAAATGTTTTGTGGAAATCTCTGTACTGTTTTTAATACTCTTTTTAGTCATTGATTACTTTACACATGTGATTTATCTAAGGGTATGATGTGGCTTTCTACATGGCAGCTTCCTTTAATGTTACCTAAGCTGTTGAGGAGAACTGGCAATTATTCCCTGTATTACCTTTTTTCCAAAGCAATCCCTACCAGCAAAGAGCACTCTGGTCTTGCACATGGATGAGTTGTTTCAGGAATGAGCTGCTGGTAAGCTGGGGTTGCATCTTTGATTCAATACCAAGATCACAGACCCCTTCTCATTGCTACTGGCTGTGGATCTCAAGATCTATTGGAATATATCTGTCTAGTCACTCAGATTTATTCAGTGGTCTATTGGAATATATCTGTCTAGTCACTCAGATTTATTCAATTTTGTCTGATCTAGAATCAGAGAATTTGAGTTAACTAACCAGCATTTGTATGTTAAATGAAAATATTAATATAGATTGATGAAGTTGATGGGTAACTTTGCATAAATTAGTAATTAATGCTAATGCCTTCTTCCCAGTAGAAATCCATAACTTAGAAGATTTGATATCTTTATGTGTGGCTTTAAAGAAATCTATTTCTTCTGGGTGTTCTGGTGCAGTGTAACAGCTCACTGGAGGCTTTGCTGGATACATGCAGTTTTGTTAATACTTCTGTATCAAATATGTAGCTAGAATAGGTTTAGTTAATATATAATTATAAATTCTGTGTTTATTTGAAATAGAAGGTAGAAGAAAATGGTATTTCACTTTTAAAACCTCTCCAGCTCTCAGTATTTATCAAGAGATCAAAAGGAGAAATTTCCCTGGTAATGGAGTACTTGACCCTAGTTTTGGAGAGAAAACCAGCAGTATTTAAAGGGATTAGGAAGAGTATACATGTCCAATTAACATCATAGTCAAATGAATGTTACGCAACAGTAAACGGAACCCAAAGATAGATTTTGCCCTTTAAAGCATTTAGACATAAATAATTCTGGCAGATGTCATCTTTGATAAGGAAAATTCTAGTAATTCTTAAAAGGTCTGGTGGTAGAGGAGGGCTCCTTTTGTTTTGGGTGAATTTATTTATTTTCTCTTAATATTTTCCTTGTCATTGCTGTACAGTGTGTCTGTCTATCTGTATCCATATCTGTCTATCTGCGCTGTTTAAATTCAGATGGAGAGACATTTTGGGTCTGCCCAGCGTTTTGCAACATTGAGGGCTTGTCTCTTCAAGGTGAAAATCTCAGATTTCTGTCACCCCTCAGTAACCCCACTGTTACAGGGTTACTTTTCTCAACAGTTTCCCAGTCTTTGTTCTCTTGCAGAGACTCACACCACCTGTTTAACCTATTTGCTTGTGACTCTGGTGACACCTTCTGTTTCCAGTCTTGTGGTTTTCTGCCTGAATCCTCAAAATATCTGTGCTTGCAGGTGGAAGTTTTTGAGATTGCATAGAAATAATAGAAGTACTTGGAGCAAAGAAAGTTGCATCTGTTTCTTGCTGGTGGATTGTAGAACATCCACTGGTGGTGAGGAGTCAGATCAATAGATGTAGCTGGAGTTTGGTGGTGTGGGGAGATAATTTAATTCTAGAATCAAGATGTGTAATAAAGTTGATACAGAGATTGAAAAGTCAGTCTCTCCATGCTTTAGGAAATGCCAGCACCAGGCTTGCATTTGCAATTTTTATTCAGCCCTCTGATATATACATTCTTTTACGTCAAGTAATTATCAGTTACATAGTGGTTTTTCCACAGTATTTCACTTGTTTTGGGAAAATACACAAAGTCACTGAAGCAACCAAATGCTTCTGACAGCTGTGGTAGACACACCCATGTGCAAACTACTACTTAGCTTTGCAGGGCAGACTGAAGGGTGCAGTAAACAACCTGAAACTCCTTGGCAAGCAAAAAACAATATTTACAGCTTTGTATTAATGTGATTGCCCTTCAGCCTGGAACTGAGGGCTGCAGTGGTTCCTACTTTATCAGCTTGGAAGACTGATAAATCTAGTGTGAGACTTTTCCTCTGATTTTTAAAAATGCCATTTTGAAAGATCATCCCCATCTAATCCAGATTTATTCTTCTTAAAGCTTGGCTATCTGGGCCTCTTGCTGAAGACCTCTTGCTGACATACTTTTTGATACAGGTTGCAGCTGAAAGGGACCTTTTCAACAGAAGGTGTTTGGGAGACCTTTAAAATGTTTCCTGATAAGGAAGAGTGTAGCTCCATTTATCACTAATTTAGGTGATCAATAATTTGTTTCTCCTGGTGAATACACTCACTATTTTGGGAGCAGATTTGTGCCCATATTTTTCCTGTTGTGATCCACCTGAAGAAAAAAATAGACTGCAATTTTAGCAGTATTCTCCCAGCAGATACAGATTTGATTGTGCTTCAGTGGGGTCCCTGTATTCCATTAATGCATTAAATATTTATACCGTTATGGTTTTTATTTAAAAATAGTGTTGAAGGCCTATTAGCACATCTTTTTCTGTGTAGCCTGCACTCCATGACTGCTGGAGCATTTGACTTTGTTAATTCTGTTTTGGCTTTTTTTTCCAAAGAAAAGGTCTTCCTAACATATACACATATTGGTATAACCAGAGTGATAAAAATGCTTAGTGTCCTCTCTGCTTATTTTTTTAATGTTTCCATGTGCTAAAGGATTTCAGGCTCCCTGCCAGAACTACTCCCCTTCTGAAATGACTACTAAATGTTCTGGTGAGGGGTAGCTGGGTTCTCTATGGAATTTGGTAGATTGCAAAGTCCTGAATTTTTTTTTTTCTTTTACTGTTATATTAGTTTTGTTAGGGTTTTTTTTCCCTTTTATGCAGCTGACTTTATTTGAGCAAAGGACCTCTTGTGTGCAAGGAAGGGGCAAAGGTCAGAGTTAAAAGGAATTAGAGGTGGAGCAAACTGGCATAGATGAGATTTTTGGGTGCAGTGGGCCTGAAAGTGATGTTAGGGGGCAGTAAGGCCAGAGAATTCAGCTTATTTGGTATCTCAGGTGTTGCAGAGGGGATAACAGCACCATGGCACAGGGTGTGTGTTGGTTGCTCACCTGTTCATCTTAAAAGATTCATTCTCTTATGTTTTAGGATCTACAGCTAGAATATGGTCATGGTCCTCAGTGTGGCTACTTTTTGGGTGCAAATAAGTGAGTAAGCAACTGCATTTTCTTCAATTCATTCAAGACTGTTTTAATATAAGGACTCATTAGCTGAAATGGATGTAGTAAAATAAGTCAAACTTGTTTCTATCAGTTAAAATTCCAAAATCATTTATTTATTTCTAAAATAATAGTAACTAATGATACAGAATTGCAGCACTTTGCAGTATTTGAGGCTGTATTGACCATATTGTCTCTGTGGTAGTGTAAGCTTCCTTTTAAGAGCTGTTATCTTGGTCTACTTGTTTGTGGAATATTCTGCATGATGGGTCCCACAGAGCATAATTTTACCCCATCTGGGAACTGCCAGTGCTGCTCTTTGGAATTACTTTATGCCCTTCTTTATCTTGTAGGGCCCTAGAACACGCAGTTATAGATGCTTTAAAAAATAAAACTTACTTTTCTTAGCAAGCCCTTTAACTTCACACTCATACCTTTAATCATTTTGATGTATTAATCATATAATTCTCCATAATAATTTTTCCTTTGCACACAATTACTTAATTACATTTATGCATGCCAGAATTAGGATGCCTACCTTTGATCTGCTAAATTAAATCACACTAAAAATGCAGAAAACCTAAGCATAGAGCATGCTATTTTTGCATAGTCTTTAATTGGGAAAAAATCAATACTGATAATTTTTGAAATCCTCTTGTTCCTTAGTCCTGTGATTCTTCCTGTGATGCTTTGTTTTCAGACAAAAGCATGAGTATGAGGACCAAAATGTTACAAAAAAATTAACCAGGGAAGAATTAATTTATCCCAAGAGTAGTTTCATACTTGACAGTCTGTTTATTTTGTTTAGAAGAAATCTTATGGATTTCTTTTAAATTGGATTAAAGTAACACAGTGCTTGTTTTACAGTAAGAGGAAAAAGGACCATTGCACTTAATGGCAATACATTAATAAACACACATGAAAGGGTGTTGTGTGAACAATAAATTTTAAAAATTTGCAGCTGTGTTGGTTTTTATATGAATACTGGATGAATATTCTGAAAGCCAGCTGAAATAACATACTTTGAATTATTTACCGAAAGAATCCTAGGTGCTTTTGATGATCATGCTTGTGTACCTCAATTAAATCATGTTCTTGTTCTTATTTAATGCTGAAGGAGTCTCTTAAAATCAGTTGAAGAAGAGCTACATCAGCGGTAATTCTGTTTCTTTTTTTCTCTCCTGTGTATGTTTCAAAAGTAATTCATGCATTGATTTTTTTGTCCGTCACAACTGCTTCTTGTTTGTCTCTGTGCTTGCTGAGAGCCTGTGAGAGAGGCATAGCTGTCTACATTGCAGCTGTATTTTAAAGAACAATAATGATTTTTAAAAAGACAGTAAAATTCTATAAAAGAGGTAGATCTTGAGCTCAGAATCTTTCACAACAGTCAAGGTAATTTTAATACAACTCACTCAACCATAGTACTTTGTTCGTTTTCGTAGGGGGCACGTGGCACATTTAGAAGATGATGATGATGCAGACGATGATTCTAAACAGTAAGTCCTTCTTGTAAAAATAAATAAAATCACATTCTTGAATAGATGAGTATTTAAAAAAAAAGGTTGAATCACATTCTGTAACAACTCAGGATTCTTTTTACTATGGCATTCTTAAAGATAGGTATTTTCATGTTGTTGCTAGATTACATCACCATAAGTTATCTTATTCTGCTGATTGTTATAAATTGGGGGGAGGGGGAAATCATGTTCCTTGAGTGATACAGTTTTCTTTTTATTTTCTATTATGGAACAAAATTTTGGCATCATTATACTGAGCCATTAATATGTCCAACTACAGTCCTAGTGTGCCTTCTTTAGAAATGATAACTATATATCAAAATAAAGCTCATGAAAAGTAGATAAAATACATATATTACAGGCTTCTCTAGATGTTTGAATTTGTTCTGTCTGTGTTCTCAACTAGGAGGATGCTTGTATGAGTGCTTTGTTTTTGGAATAGAGCTGACTTCCTTTAGTCAGAGAGAGCAAATGTGACAGAGAGAGCATATGTGACTGCAAAGGCCTGTGTCAAATTAATGATGTTCATATTAAATCCCACTGGTATAAATATTTTTGGGCTCTATTTGATTGATGGATGAGAGCTGAAATAATTTAAAAAGCAAAACCAGTACGTGTAGATTTGCATTCTTAAAGAAATCTGGTGTAAAGACCAAAAGGAATGATGTCACTGAGACATAATTTTTGTTTGCTTTCTGTTAATGGATAATTTGGAAAGCTGTTGCTTCATACAAGAAACCTTTAAAGCATGTGTTATCTATTGCTGGCATCTCTCTCTTGCAGAGAACCGAACTATAACCTCTCTTTTTTTTTACTTTTTTGAGTCATTTTACTGCTTTTGTGAACCACCTCAGCTTGGTTCCTCCATCCGTATGAACCTCTCGATGTTTTTTTGTGTACAGCTCTGTGTCTGTTCATTTAATGTTTCTTTTTCCCCCCACACTTCTTGCTCTGTTTGCAGCCAGTACCATCAATTCAGTAATGTTCCAGGGCTTGGAACCTCTTGATCCCTGGTGTCTTGAAGTGCTAGCACTGATTTCTTTGAGTGCTTTGAGATCCTTGTTCCTTGCACAAGCTCCATCAGAACTTTCAAACAGCATTGGCTTCAGCTGCTTATGTGGCTGTTGTGTTTCTGTAGATTTTCTTTTTTAGGTTAGGCAAGAAAGAACCTGAGATAGCTTCAGGAGAGCTTCTAATTCATCTGACCCTAGGGACCAGTAGTCACTGATGGTCTTCCAGAATTGTCTTGGTACTGTTTGTTTCTTCTGATATATCATCCTAAGTACTTTTGCCCTACAGAGAGGGTCTGACAGTGTGTAAAAGCTTGAATCCCTCAACCTTGGATCAGACAGATTCTGCTCTGTGCCTTTCTCTTGGTATCTGCTGGAGCCCAAAGATCTGCTGCAATTATTGGTTCATCTGCTGCAATTATTGGTTCATCTGCCTGGTCTTGAATATCTTTCTATGGAATCCACTGAAGATTCAAGCCTTTGGTTTGATGTATATTCTGTGAGGTGGAGCTGCAGTTGAGGATCACCTGTGACATCAGTTACTTCTCCCTTCAGATCCAGAACAAAACCAGTGAATCCAGTGCACCTCTTCCAGCCCAAACTGGTGCCACTGCATGAAATTGAGTGATAGTAGCAGCAGAGAATCCATGTTTCAGAGAACAATGTAAAGTTATAACTCTTCATTTAATAATTTTGGTTGTTTTGATATTTCCGTTTCTCTCATGTGCCACAAGGCTGCTGATACTTGAATTTCCTGGTTATGGAAAGCAGCGATTACTGGGGCACTGCCCTGCATGAATAGCAGTGACAAACTGCACCTAAACCCTCTTGTTGAGACAAGGGCACACGGTCCTTTGTACACACATCTGTCCCATGCATGCCAGATTGTTGCCTTTTTGCTTTCTTTGGCTGCCCAGTAACATTGGTTGTCTGAAGTGCAGGAAGAATACAAAAGAAATGGAAATGGAGCTTGAACTTTCATGACTGAGGACTTAAACTTAGCCCAGTATTACTAAGAGAAGATAATTTCTTCCACCAAAGCAGCTGCAATGCATGACACAGGGGAACTTGTTCTCAAAATCCCCTTCCAGCTTCTCTGAAATACAAACAACAGATAAGATGCCAGGACAGAAGCTCCTGGAAAGAATGAAGCCAAGCAGACAAGTTGTTGGCCTGTAAACAAACGGGCAGATATCTCACTACCTTGAACATAATTTAAAAATAAGGAAAATACTGTGGGAGAATGTCAAGTTTCCTAGTTTATTTATTGGAAATAATTTTCTGTTCCTGAAAGATTAGGAAACAGGACAGTGGAACCAGTTTTTAATTGGTTTTAAAAACATGTAAAATTTCAGAGTTTAGTGTTTTCTTTTTAAATGCAGCATATTTTTTAAACCACAGAGCCAGCAGGGAAAGAATGCTTGTGATGCTTCAGCTATGTTGTTTTCTGATAATATCTTGTACTGTTGGACCAAACTGCTCTAGCGTGAAAAATTGTCTTTCCCAAGATTTCCGTAAAAAAAAGACTCATCAACGAAAAATCAACGAACCAACCTAAACATAGGGGTAGCTGCCTGCTGCAGATGGATTTTACTTTTATGTGTAAGGCTGTTTTAAGTCATCAGTGTAAATTTTCCAGGGAATGGTCTTCAATAGTTTTCTTGTTACTCCCCTTCAGCTCCCTGATAGCCTTAACTTTGTCCTCTCAACAGAGCAAATGTCAGGCCTCTTCTGTTTCTTCCTACTTTGTTCTCCACAAGTTTGTGTATCTTCAACAAATCAGTTCATGACACACTGCTCTCTGGGGGGGAACATGTGATCCTTGTTTTCATATAGTATCTGAGGTATAACAAAATGTTTGAAAGTGTTTGTGATGCAGTTACTTGGATATAATAGTGCTCTTGACAAGGTAATGGTATTTTTTTGTATGGCATTTATAAAACCCTGTCTCTTCTTGAAGACTGCTATTTGAGATTTCTCTCTATTTTGTTTCTTTTCTTTATAGTGCTACTATGAAACCTAAAGTGCCACCTCCTTTACCACCAAAGGTAAGTGAGGGGGATTTGTTTGCTCACCAGAAAAATGCACTTTAAATAAACAAATAAATGGACAATATTTAAATTACTGTATTGGTGGCTCTTTACTTGTGAAAATTTTAGAATCAAAATGCTGCATGTGGGGCTTTTACCTCATTGATGAGTGGCATGGGTGCTTTGAATCTTTTTTGATTATGTTTTGATTATTACTATGTCTCTTTCAGCCTAAATCCATATTTATCCCCCAAGAAACTTATTCTTCTGAAAATGAAAACCAAGGGACAATCAAGAGATGCCCAACATCAGAGAGTCCAGCAAAATCTACATCTCATGTTCCACCCAGACCACCACCTCCTCGGTTACCTCCACAGAAATCTAATCCTTTAGGTGATAAATGTGACCCCAAGGAGTATACAAGTATTTCTTAAATAATCTAATGGGATTTTATTTCTGTATTCTTAGCTGTGCACACATTAAAAGATATTGAGGTAATTTTTCTGTGGTCGGCAAGTAACAGAAAGTGCATGAAAGCCAAAATTAATGAAAAAAGCATACTTTAACTCTTAAAAGGGTCAAATGTACCTTCTGTCCAAGTCACT
>NW_005054521.1:62602-86171 GCF_000277835.1 Geospiza fortis
AACAGGCTTATATAATGTAGAGTATCAAGATTGGTAAATTATGTTTGTAGGTTTCAGGTTTAGTGTGTCAGCTGTTATTTGTCATGTCAAGAACAGAGTTCTGCTTTCAAAGTTTGCTTTTGTAATGAACTGGGCTGGGGAGTATAGGAGGTAATTGTGTTTGTTTACTGTCTGCTCAGACTGTTCATTTTATGCCTTTGTCAGTCTGATGCTGTGAGAGCTGTGTTGGACTGGCTTCTCTTAAGCAAGCTCAATGTCTGCCTCTCAGTTATTACTTTGGTAGCTTTTCCTTGCTTCGTACTTAGTACTGCTGTTGATTTGTTAAAGATTTGACTCTAACAAGGCTGTGTTTCTAAGGAATCAATAATTGAAGTGATAGCTATTGGCAAGTATTTCTTTAGGTATGGTCAACACATTTTCCCTCATAACTGTAACTGCATTCCTTTCTGTGCTCCTGTTAGAGTTGTTAGATTTGAGTTATTATGTTAGTGTTGTTACTTTAAATACCAAAAGTCATGGACTGAGATTGAACGTGGCTTGATGGATATGTGCAAATGTAAGAACATGCATGCTTCAGAAGTAAATTAGGGTATTTTACACTATACTGTATATAGTATATGTTCTGACTTAACTGGAAATTCTGGCCCACTTAGGAGTTTTGAGGCTAGATTAGTCTTTGAGGTGAAGGCTGAGGAACACTTTCTTAACTATCAATCTTTCTAGGTAATGGAGTCACTTCTGTGCAATTAAATGGTGAAAGAGAGGAACTGCCACATCAACAGAATGAAGCTAGAGACACTAACTTTTCAAGGAAAGAAAAGAAGGAAATACTGGTAGGTATTTAAGCTTCTGGGTGTCCTTTTAGAGTTGTTATGACTTTTCTACATGTGCAAGGAAATGGAGCAGGTGTGCTCTTTACTATGGAAGTTATGCTGGATGGCATCTTGTTTACTTTGAATCAAAACACAGTTTTCCTTGATTGTCTAGCTGTGATACAGCCTTAGTCTGAAGTTTGTCAGTGTTTAATTTTCCTCAGACACAAACATAATCACAAATATATACAATTTTCTTGATCTTTCACACACCTGAGAGATATAATGAGAGCCATGTCTTGTGCTGTACTGGGCAATGGCTGTTTAAGCAAATGGGGGAATGAGGGAATGGAATATGCTGTAGTTAGACTAGATTAAATGTAACATGAGACTGCCCTCTTTGAGGGCTCCTTCCAAGTGTGAAGCTGGAAATGTAATTTTTTTGTGAGAAGTGAAGAGGAAATAGGCTAGAAACATGGTGATGAGTTTTTGTTTTGTTTGAAGGAAGTGCCAGTAATACTGGCAATATTTTGAAAAGTAGGATTACCTGGACAGCTTTGAACTTGTCATTTGAAATTGTGTGTTTGAAGTTTACCTGTAAAAGAAGTTTGATCAGAAGCTTGTTTGTGCTAGGAGAGATTGATACTGACACACGAAAGTGCATGTAGCACTGAGTGGTAACTTTTAATGGTGTGATACTGAAGGGTGGAGCAATTGTTACAATATTGCTTAAATTCTCCAGTACTGAAAATGGCATTCTGACAGGCACCACTGTAGTGTGAAAATGTTGCATAAGACTGTGCAAACATTCAATGAGGAGGTATTAGGGAATCACAGTGGAGATTTTAATGAAAAGAAAATTATGCTGAGTGTTTGTGGTTATGCTGTGTGTGGGGAGGGAATGTACATGTTCAAGCATAGTGTGCGTGTGAGTGTAAACATACTTTTAAATTTTATTTTCTAGAAACCAATTAGTAACGGCCTTCCTCCCACACCTAAAGTACATGTGAGTATTGCTGAGTCACGCAAATGCATGTTGGAGGCAGGGTAAAAGAGCACATTTTTTGAATGTTTGTAATATTTTCTTTTTTACTTAAAAACCTAATATGACTTAGCAATGCAAAGCCAGTGGTATGACTCTTAACCTTTTATTACTTGAAGTAAAAATAATCCTTTTGGGGAGGTCACATTTTAATTTTTCATATGTATGTATTTAATATTTTTACTTCTACAGATGGGTGCTTGCTTTTCAAAGGTTTTCAATGGCTGTCCATTAAAAATTCATTGTGCAACATCTTGGATAAATCCAGATACAAGAGGTACTACATGATGAGTATTTTACCCATTTTGTCCTCTCCTTGAATTTCAAGAGTACTTAGAAGAGCAGAACTATTCCTTTTAAAACAGACATATATTTATACAAGCAGAAGTTGTATTTTAATTTTGCCACTGCTGTCTAAAGTCGTGTTGTTTTTAAGATATATTGGATGAAGTTCTTTGGTTTGATTAAAAAGAATAAATTACATATTGAAGTTAAAGACTCTTCTCAACATTTTAGTCTAAAAGAAGACAATCCTAATTTATCTGTAAAAAATCTGACTTTTGGACGTCTTAGCTGAGATTGATTTCTTAGCTGAGATCTTTCTGGCCCTGCAGGATTCTACAGCTGTTTTTTGCATAAATTTTAGTGCTTTAATATCTAGCCTGATAAAAGGGATACTTGGTAATATTGTACTCACTTTGCCTGCTATTGGACCCTTCGATTATAAGCTATGTAGACATATTAGTGAGCTGGTCAGCAAGAAAATATTTGGATTTTTTTAGAAACTGGAATTAGGGAAGGGTAAATCCTTAGGAGTTGACATCATCTCATAGGAGATGTCTGCCTTGTTTGCATGCCTGTGTACAATCCAGGGATTTGATTATGTTCAAGAGGTGAGGCACCCACCGGATACTGAGAAAATGTTCAAGTCACTACTGCTGTAGAATTACTCTCAAAGAAGGCAGTGGGTATTTCCATAATATATGGAAATGTCTAAGTAAGATATGCTGAAATTATTCACATGATCTCCTGCCTGTGGTTGACTTACTTTTTTTTTATTTCAATTATTACTCAAAAAACCCCCTGAGCTTTCCTAATGACTTAAAACAGCCCCATTCATAATTTAAATCTTCCTTATCAGGATTAATTTTCCATGCTTTCAAACACTGTAACTATTATAGTTTGATTTGTTTCTGTGCGTGTCGACATTGCTTTTTGGTAAAGGTGTACATACCTTCCTGAATCAAGGTTTCTACCTCTTTTTGTTTGTGTTTGCAGATCAGTACTTGATATTTGGAGCAGAAGAAGGTATTTACACACTGAACCTCAATGAACTTCATGAAACATCAATGGAGCAGGTATACTTCTGGTTTAAAAAAAAAAAATCACATTTTTAACCCCTCAGATTAATGTTTTATAATCCTTGTAAAAATGGTCTTTACTATATTTACACTGGTTACACTGAGAATTACATTAAATATTTGCTGTTGAGGATACTTTTCAGTCATGTTTGTGTTTGTAGGCTGACCCGTGTTTATATAGGAGATCTTCATCTATCTGTGTTTCGAACCTCATCATAGTGCCTTGTTCTGCAGTTAAATGATTAGGTAAATAGTATGGAATTTTCCTGGTGCATTTTGGATGAAAGTTTGCATTTTCCTTAAAACTTCATTACAATGCAGAATTTTTGCAACAAACATTGTGATTCAGCTACAGGGAAGAAAGGCGATCCTTTATTTGCAGGAGTCCATTCTTGTGGTCTTAAAAGCAGCTTTGCTGATGAGACTCAGCTTACTGAATTCCACCTAAAGCTCTGTCTTTGCAAAGTCTTACAATAAGTAATTGTTTTTAAGGGATGCTAGGGAGGGGAAAATGCAAGTTGCAGGCCTTTCTGTATTCTCCAGCTCTTTTGTTACTTTCTAAGAGACTTCTTTCTTTCTTGCCTTCTCCCTACCGTAGGGAGCTGTGCACCTGCCATCAAGATGGAGGAATTTGCAAGGACAGCCTTCACACTGTAAGCTGGAGGCACTGGTGTTTGTTCCTCCTCCATGGGTCCAGACATTTTAGAGATGTCTGTTTTGTTGAGAGGGAGGCCTAGTTGAACTGAGCTCAGTGTAACCCATAATCATACTGGTGCTCAAGTTACCTGATTTAAACTTAGCTCAGGTACCACGCTGCTGCTGCACTGCAGTTGTAACAATTACCCTGAGAAATATCACTAATGTAATAACAATTTTTATAGGCCAAGTAGACCAAGGAAAGGTTTGGATTTTTTCTTCACTGTTTGGGGTTTGGTTTTGGTTTGGTTTAACTGGCAAGGAAGGAGAAGAGCTGTAATGAAAATAATATAGTGTGTTGCCTAGTGAGTTTTCAGAGAAATGTTTTAATAAGCACTTAGAGACAAGAAGAAATGCTTGCTAACACAGCCAGTCATGTGTGGAACAAGGAATGAGTGACAGGTCAATTAACCTGCTAATTTGAAGAATTGCTATTCTTTAATCCTCAGATCCCAAACCTACTGTGTCACAATATGCTCATGTACCTACAGAAGGTCAATCAACCTTGCATGTTAAATTTTGATACAAGCAGTGTGGTAGATTGTTACCATAGGTGTTTCTTACAGTGTGTTTAGGTTGTGAGAAGACTTCAGGAATAGAAGTGCCCCCTCTATGCTAACCATTTATTGCATCATTATTTATTATAACAGTCAGTAGGGCTTTAATAGCATTTCCAAGTTTTGTGTTTTATGTCATTGTTTACTCTCACTCTGATACAACTCAGCATAAAAGTAAAAGTACTGTCCTTGATTGTTTTTCTCTGTATTTCACTTCACCAGTGGACAAAGGAGACGTAATATGCATTTCCAGGAGTTAGAATAGTGTCAAGGTTAATATTTTATTCTTTTTTTTTGGAAGAGTTGTGTTTTGTTTTCTTTTGTGGTTGGTTTTTGTGGTTTTTTTTCAAGAGCAAAACAGTTGTCCTCCTGAGTGGTCAATCTAGCCCAGTAGTCTCTTTCCTAAAGTGGCAGTGGGAAGTGTCAATGAGCTTGGTCTCCACTAGAGTCATTGAATCAGGGATGTTAGAGGATCCCTGCGTATTTTTTGTCCCCTTTTGGATCTCTTGAACATGAGTATGTCTAATCCCTTGTTTGTGTTGGTACTTTCTCACCTCCATGCCATCTTGTGTCAATAAGTTCCAGAAATTAGGTGAGAGGGGGGGGGAAAAAGTAGTTGTGGGTTTTTTTAAGGGATGTCTCATTGCTTTCAACCCCGTCTCTTTAGGAATTGCAGGATTTGATAAAAAACAGCTCCACCTTGAAAATTTGTTGCACTCATTCATCACTTACGGGAAATGTGTAATCATGCAGGTGAAGGTGAAGAATCTCTTCAAAGTGCCACTTTTAATTGTTTCAAGAGATTTGGACTGTAACAGGCTTTAGAATGGCATGGTTTGTTTAGAACAGGGTTTATTGACCGTGCTTGGTTTACTGAAGTTTGTTGTTGAGCTTTTCTTCTTTGAAGGAAAAAATTCAGTGGTTTTTGAATTTTTTGAAAAAGGGTTGATTGATCTTTATAATGACATCTTATGGAATATAATATACCTGAAGATATAAAATGTGCTAATTGTCTAAATGTTAATTGATGTATTAAATATAGTGTGTGTGCCTAAGATTTACTCTGAATTAACTCTGGAATCCAGGTAAACATTACTTGGCTTAAACTTAACTTCTGCTGCAAAAAGCAAGTCAACATTAGCTTTGTCCTGTCATCTAAACAGATACTAATTGATAATTGTCTTGTGTATGTCAAATTGAACACTACTTCTTTGTTTTTCCTTCCATTTATCAGCTATTTCCTCGAAGATGTACCTGGTTATATGTCATGAACAATTGTTTGTTATCAATATCTGGTAAGTTACTGTGCTGTCTTTCAGTGGTAGTGCTGGTAAACACTTGGTTTCGTATTTGAAGTGTGGTTTGTTTTCTAATTGCCAGGTAAAGCTTCTCAGCTTTATTCCCATAATCTACCAGGACTCTTTGATTATGCAAGGCAAATGCAAAAGTTACCTGTTGCTATTCCAGCACATAAACTCCCTGACCGAATACTTCCCAGGTAAATACACATCATCGGATATATCAGAATATCTTAACTCTGGGAGTTCAGGAGATGCTTGTGGAGCTCTGGGAACACCAAATAGTGGGGGGCTCTGTTCACAGATTGCAGTGAATGACTCAAGTGCATTAATCAGAGGGTTGAGCCCTACATTTACACGCATCAGGATGTGAATTACTTTTGTCAGAGAAACGGATTTTGGTACACCTAACCTTCTGGTTATGAAGGTTTCTTGTTTCTGGGCATAGCTCTTTTCGGGTGTAGTCTAGTGTGGTAGATCCTGCTTGTACTTGATGCTGAACAAAAGCTTTGGCCATGCCCCTCCTGGCTGCTGCAGAAAGTAACCCTGTCCTGGCCAGAACCCGGACACTGCCAGACAAGCCTTAGTAGTACCCCATTCAAATCCCAGCAGAAGAAGGTGGTGACACTAATCTAGTTTGCAGAAAAATCTTTGATTTTTAAAGTGCATAGTGACACACTGGTTCTTCTAATAGAATAGGATTTCTGTTAGGAAATTGTATTATAGAAATTTTGATTCTCTGCTACCTTTGGTTGTATTAAAGGCCTATTAACAGGCAATTCTTGGGTTCAGGAAAGGCTGCTTCTTGTTCAGTTGCGTGCAAACATAATGGTGTAACACTTGTCAGAAAATTATGTTCTTCCTAGAGGGTAAATTCTAAATAACTAAGAGATAATTTGTGCTTTGAATTGTTACCTTCTGTGTACGTGCGCTATTGTTCTGCTCCTCTCTTCCAAATTTGACTTTGGTGGGTGACTTTGGCTTGAGGACTGAATCAGCAGTGGACTAATAACCATAATTACCTTAAGGATCATGCTAGGAAAACCATACTAGATTCTTCCTGGAATGGTACCTCACCTAAGTTGCAGAGGACTCAGAAAATTTCTTGTCCAGTCATGTCGCTTCCCAGGAAAAATGTAGCACAACCTGAATGTGCGTGCCAAACCAGTCATTCAAAGGCAGGAAAGATTAATTTAAATAACGTGTTTTCCTGTTTTATGTCTGGTTCTAGGGTGTCAGGGTAGTCACATTTAGCCAGGCAGAAGACAGACATTTGAAGTATGTAGGAGAACATAATTTTTCCTGCCAGACCATAAAGTGTGTTCTTAAACATTTCTGGATGCTGTGATGATGAGTGCTACATGTAAAATGGAAAAAGCAGAGGTTTTGGTAGAGAAAAGACAAAGCAAAATTGGATCTGAAGTAATTTGTGAGGTTTATATATTCATTTGCAAAATCTTCTAACCTCAGTTTATGATACTTGGTAGGCAGACATTCAATAGCAGAAAATATGTCTGGGATAAGTCTCCTTTCCAGCTTCTTTCCCTGGAGTGTCCTTGAGCAGTTCCTTTCAAACCTTCCATGACTTGTTCCAATGAAAATTTGTGACCAGTACTCAGTTTTCATGCTGTTCAGTCCTTTTGCATTATCAGTCACTTCTGGATAGTTCCATTTGAAATGTTACACAACTGTTTTGTCAATTCATAGCTTTGAGTGCAGCATCTGTCTATCAACCTATTTATTCCCATCTTTTCTACAGCATCAGATTATTTATTTTTATTGTTAAGAGTACTGTGGCCGGTCTCAATAGTGCCTGTTGTCTTCTGATGCATGTAGAAACTCTGAGTGCTGTTACCAGCAAATAATATTTTGGCTTATCTGATAAATTTTCACATTATTGTTTCCATGATTTCACAAGAAATATACAAACTTGTGGTTTTTTAGTTTTTTGGTGTGGCAGATGTTTTTCTATCAGTGTATGTCTGAAAAGAAAATTCACTCAATTGTTTTAGTCAATCAATAATTTTGTGTTTATCTTTTGTAGGAAGTTTGCGGTATCTACGAAAATTCCTGACACTAAATGGTGTCAAAAGTGTTGTGTTGGTAAGTGAAGGTCTGGAGAATAAATGTGAAGGGGCAGCTCAAATGGTGGCAATATTAAGATTATTGAGTCAAGTGTAGAAGGTAAAGGGAGAAGAGACTTCTGTCATTATTGTGAAGCTGTGTGTTTGCAGATGGTGAGCTCATTCAGGTTAGTCCTTGGGTTTAAGCAGTAGAAACTTTCGTATTTAGCTCTTTATATTTAAAGAGAATTTACAAGGAATGCAGAGAACCAGAATGATGTCAAAATTCAAACCAGTCTCAAGAATAACCTAATCTCCCTGGATGGAGAAACTTAGAGAAGTTGCCATCATGATTAAGCCACTTGCATTCCTAGCAGAAGTTTCAGTTATCAATATTGGGTGGTAAAAAGCAAAGGAGTAGTTTAAAATTCCTCAAAGAACAGTGTTGTCTCTGAAGCCTTTATAATGTGTTTAATAATGTGCCAGCTACCAGAGTCTCAAAGCTGCAGTGTGTTAGGACATACTCTAAAAGGGAGGCAGATAGATTAAAAAACCCCAAACCACTGAGAGTGTTAATAAATGCTGCAGGGAACACTCAGAGGATAACAGGGGTGAAGTGACAGGGGTCAGAGTATGTAAAAACTCTGACTTTCTGACAGAAAAATTAGTATGGAAGTCTGTATGTTTCTAGGTTTCTTTTCATAAAACAAGAAGCCTTGTGGTGTTCTCCTCTGTCATTCTGTGATTGCTGTCCTGCCAGGCACAGAATTTAACAGGGGTGCTGTGGTACTTGACATTATGAGGGGAATCTTCATATTCAGAGTTAGCTCGGCCTCCTAAGCCTGGAGCCCTTCGTGCATGATAGGTGTGAGTGATAATCTGTGAACACAGCAAGGGTAGCTCTGAGAATCTTACTTTTTTCACCTTGAGCCTCCATTCCTGCTGGCACATAAATCTGCTTTTGGCCTTGGGGCAGCAGGAGTGCCACAGGAGGCAGAAAAAGACAAGAACTTCTGGTCTTCTTTCTGCACCTTACAGGTGTTGGTGATTGTTTTTTGGTTTCTGTTGCTGAGTTCAGCCTTACTCAGGGTCACACCAAGCATTATTTGCTGCACTTTGCAATCAGTCTGATATTGAGTGAGAACTTGGATTGATGAAATAAGTGCTGATGTTTAAGGTGCCAAGGGATTGCTGATGAGGTTCTGTGGCAATAAGGTAGTGTGAGCTTATTTCACTTCTGTGATAGTTCTGGATTGTAGAAGCTTGTTATCTAAACTATGTTGTTTATTGCCTGATGGCCCACAGTCACTTTACTGCACAGTAAAATCTGGTCTTTAGATGTATTTGTACAAAGTGCAAAATAACACTTGTTTGTCTTAAAGGAAATGTTGGCAGTGCTTAAGGAGTGAAATTTTATCAGTATTGTTGAATTGAAGTTGTGAAACTTCACAGGGCCCAATTTTGCAACTTTATTGTTCTCTGCCAGTTTTTAATTGAGTTCTGACAATGGAAGAGCAACACTTCCTGCTTTTCTATTGTTCTTCAGTTTCAACTGGATTTCCTGGTGATTTAGAATTGTTCATCAGAATTACAAAGCTCCTGAATTTCACACTGGTTGTGATAGTGCTTGAAAGGCAGCTGAGCTGCTCACTGCCTGCTGGGTAACTCTGTGTTATAGAAAAAGCCATTCTTTAACAGCTTGCTTGTGGTGATTTTGAGATAGCTTAGGCAAACCAACACAGGAGACTCAAGGCACTCCAAATGTGTATGCAATCAGCTATTTTTTAAATATATAAAAGATTAGAGTGGTGGTTCTGGGTACTCTCCAAAAGTAAAGGGCCTGTTACATAGTTGGAAATTGTTTATAATTTGCGTGTGCTTAATACACTAATATTCTCTATCCTTTCTTGGCAGTGAGAAATCCCTACACAGGCCACAAGTACCTTTGTGGAGCACTACAGTCTAGCATTGTTTTGTTAGAATGGGTTGAACCAATGCAAAAATTCATGTTAATCAAGGTAAAATTACAATTACTCTCATGTTGTCTTCTAGTTATCTTGTAGTGGCTTGTTAAGAATAAGTATTAGCTATTTCTTGATTTATTAGACTTTTCTCTTGTTTTCTGTTATATTATATTGAAAATAACTATTTAAATGTGTCATGTATTAACTGACTGAAAATAAATGTTCATGTTTTTGGGGTGCACTTCAATTAGAGAACCAAGCCCTTTTCTCTATGAAGATTGCCCTTCAGTTCCACAATAGAAAACTGAGGCTGGCAGGCTGAGACATGGGTTAACAGTGGTCTTGCTCCTATACTAGAGAGAAGGTGACCATTTATTCTATGTTTTTTGACACTGAGGTGCCCAGAAATGCTTGTTATCTCCCCATCTGACATCACCTGAAGAGACAGAGCCAGGGTGGGCTCATGTTTATAAAAAGGCAACTGCTACAACTTGATCAGCCTGGAAGAGGAAGCTTAGAGGCTCAGTAGCCAGGGAGAGCAGTGATGAGCACTCTTGTTGTCCATGGGCAGCTGCAAAGGACACACATGATAAAAGACATGCTGTTTTATTTTGACTGAATTGGCATGAGATGCTCCAAGCTTCTTAACTTAGGCCTTTTGTATTTATCAATTCCTGTTATCTGAAGAAGTAAACCTAACATTACAAAGTATGTAACAAAATTTACCATACAGTTTGAATACCTAATAGCAACTCAGACTACATTTGTTTCCCTTCTAATATCTATTTTTGCTTATTCATCTAGCACATAGATTTTCCTGTACCTTGTCCACTGAGATTGTTTGAAATGCTGGTAGTCCCTGAGCAGGAATTCCCTTTAGTTTGTGTTGGTGTCAGTAGAGGAAGAGACTTCAACCAGGTGGTGAAGTTTGAGACTGTCAACCCAAATTCTACCTCTTCGTGGTTTACAGAAACAGGTTTGTGTGCTGATGTCATTGCATTCCAAAATGTTCTTTGTTCTTCTCTTATAGCTGAAGCACTAAAAGGCAGGCTTCTCTAAGGAAGCAAATGGTTAAATCATTGAGGCTAAGTGATAATTGCAAGTTCCTTGCTTAAAGGGGTATCTGGTTGAACCTGCTTGCACGTGCACTTTTTTTTTTGTGTGTTTCTCCTTTTTGAACTGATTGGATTCCTTGAGATTTTTGGTATAACAGAGGATGGAGTTATAGTTTCTTGCATTTCCATAAATTAGGCAGTACTTTATTACCCCCTGTGCTGTTTTGTGCTCTACTCTGGCACCATGACTTCTATTTATTTAATAGGTTTTAGTAAAATTGCATTCTGAGCAATTCCTTTTGACATCTCTGGAAGATGTATTTTGGCTCTCCTACAGTGTGTCACTGCAGGTAGAAATGGTGTTGTCACCTCCTGCTGAGATAGAGCATTCTTCTGGTGTTTATGGAAAGCAAAAAGGATTAGCAGGAAACCAAGTGCCTGCCCATCACCAATGTGGGCACCATGAGCTGAGATGGCCACCACAGGAGGAGCAATAATAGACATCCTCTCATGGAAGTGTGCTAAGAATTACTTTTTTTAGAGTTACAAGGTTGCCCCCTGAACCTAGATGCAGTAAGGAACCATTGCTAGTCATAGCTGGCAGGTTCAGAAGCAGTAAATAGGTTTGGTTTTGCTTGTCACAAATCCCTTGTCGGTTCCTGGTGAATTCATACATAGCTCTGTGCTGGCATACATGTGTGCACGAGTCCAGATAAGTGTGTACCGTGGAATTCACTAGGAAGAACACTTTCCTCCAGGAAGATACCCGCTGACCTTGCTGCTGCTGAAAAGTGCATCAGATTTTGACACAGTTTAAAGCATAGTTAGAATACCAAAGTGAGCAGTGGATGGCCAATTAACATGCTTTACTACTTCAGACAGTGCATTTTATTCTCATTCCTTCATACCTGTAACTGTGTGAATTTATAGCACAGCCCATAAAAGAAGCATGCTGAAGAGAAATGTCCTGTTGTCATTTCTCTCTTAATGTCATCTGCATTAGTGCATAAATACAAGAGTACTAATCCCTTCTGTGTTCTTTTTTTGCATTGTGCCTTCCACACTTCCACACTTACAATTTCCTTAAATTACTTGTATGTTCTCACATTGTGTCTGTGTTGTTGTTTTCTCCTATTTTTGTAGATCAAATTTAAACCCTTTTGTTGCATAAGCTTGTTCCTGTCCCCTGCTGGCAGGAGAGCAATGATGCAAACAGATTTTTTTTTTTAATAGTTGTAACCGGAAGCTGCTTTTGTGTTCTAGGTAATGTGCTCTAATTTCTCATGTCTAATGGATTTACTGAGTTTCTCCTTGCTATATGAAAGATGCCTACAAAATCTGGCAGTAATGTTGAATTAGCAAGAGTTGCTTTGTATGTAACTTTAATGTTAACAAACAAATGGACCAAAACTACACTTCTCTTTCAAGCTGACATGTCCACTAATCACTTGTGGGTCAAATTCCCATTTGCTGTGATGGAGACTGCTGCAGCTGTAACCCAGAAGAGAAAAAAATAGCCCTTCTTTTGAAGTTTGGAAAAGGAAATAAGCCCCTATTTTTTGAATATCTGGGGATGGAAGGTCTGCAAATAGCAGCAAGAATTAAGTAATAGTATATAAGTCCCTATCAGGATTTAGAAATAAAGACAGAAGAAAAGTACAGTGAAACAGCATAGTGTGGACAGTCACGTATATCTGGCTTTTTGCAACAGCAATATTCAATTGCACCAAGAGAGAATAAATGGAGAACAATGTACATGTCAGTTTTGTTTTGTGACATGGCTCAGAAAAGGCTGAATGAAATCCATACTTCACTATTGTAGCTTCAGTTTTCCTGTCACAGCCAACATGTTGGATAAGTGGACATGCATCTCTAAGAGGAGAGTAATGTCACTGGTAAGATGATGATTTTAAGTAGATAAAACACACTAATCCATCAAAATGTCTCAATCTCTAGAACTTGAATTTCAAATTTCATGCTAATGTACGTTATGAACTAACACTGCCATTTTTTCACAGACACTACGGAGACGAGTGTTGTCCATGTAACACAGCTGGAGAGAGATACCATTTTGGTGTGTTTGGATTGTAAGTTTAATATCAACTAAATATATATGTATGCATATACATGCATACTGTCTGTCTTCAAATTGGGTTCTGTATTGAAGATAATCCCTTGTTAACATATCCTTATTTATTGTCTAGGCTGCATAAAAATAGTGAATCTGCAAGGCAGGTTAAAATCCAGCCGCAAACTGTCGTCAGAGCTCACGTTTGACTTTCAGATTGAATCAATAGGTAAGCTGGGTTTCATTATTGGTTTTGAATATCCCTGAAGGTCAGAGAGTTGGGCAATCACCATCTGGATGAAATTTAACAAGAGCAAGTGGTGGATTCTGCATCTGGGATGAGGTAGTCCCAGTTATGTGTACAAAGTGGGGGATGAGAGGCTGGAGAGCAGCTCTGCAGAAAGAGATCTGGGGCTTGGGATTGATAGCAAGCTAAAGATGAGTCAGCAGTGTGCTCTGGCAGCCAAAGGTCATGACCAGCAGTAAGGACATGGAAATTATATGAAGTTGCATATGAGAAAACTCAGGTTGGATATTAGGAGAATACATCACACTCAGAGGGTGATTGATCACTAGACAGAGCTCCCCAGAGAAGTGGTCGCAGGACCATGCAACGTCTGGATGATGTTCTGAGTGATCCTTATGAGTCCCTTCCAACTTCAGATCTTCTATGATTAACTTGTTCAATGTTGCAGTAAAGAATTAAGTATGCTACCTGTCTAGTCTTTGGCATTTGGAGCACTACCTCACTCATTTCATTTTGTATGAGAAGACTTGGTGAAAGTTTCAACATGTGCTTTCCTAGGAACAGTTGGAATGGAGTAATAATCCTGGAGTCTTCTTAGATTAAGCTAAATATCTTGGAAGCATGATGAAGACTTCTAGCCTCCAAGGGAATACCTTAACACAACCTACATAAACTCTGAATCACCCATGCCTAACTCATTTTGCATGTGTGTTTGTGCAGTCCATTTTTATAAAGCAGCTCAAAGGCTAAATTATATGATATGTCACAGGTTGCATAAATTTTGTTTCCTTGTGTAGAATTTGAATAAGTTAAATTTGTGAAACAGAAAAAATAGATTATTTTGGCAGTTCTCCAGTAATTACATACCTGGATTGCACCACCTGCTGTTGAAGGAGGGGTTAGGAGGGATATGTTCACACATGAAGGGTAGCAGCAGAAGAGGAGGAACAGTAGGTTCTAAAATCATCTGAAGTTGCAGGGAGTTTATTTCTGAGGAGAACCTTTAAAGTTTCAGGCCATCCAAAGATAACCTCCCACAGGGAAGAGGAAGAGAAAACGTGGCCACTGAAAACATTACTTTTATGGCTCTTGATGATTGGGAAGGGGGGGAAGGAAGGATTCAATGTACTGGTCACTCTGGGACCTCTGCATGCACTGTGGTCCTCACCCTGCTTATCACAAAATAAGCTTCCAGTGGCCTTTCCTGTCCTGGCAGTGTCTCCAAAGACACTCCTGGAACTTTTCTGTTAAAATTCCAGATATATATTGTCTGCAAGTATTAAAGGGATTTCCTGTTCAAAGACAATTACACTTTTAGGACTAGACATTTAGAATATTTTCTGGTTAGGTGGAAATGTTTTTAAACCCTGCTCATTAAACAAATAAATGTATAAATGCAGCTACTTTTGAGGCAGGGTCAGTGATTTCTGGGAGACATTCTGCTGTCTGAGTGGGTGGATGTCGTACAATGGAACATACATGTACAGATTTCAAAACTATAGTCTTGTGCTTTTGGCCTTAAAAGCAAGGATTGAATTTATGCCTCAAAACTGATTCCAATGTTCTCTCTTACCAGTCTGTCTACAAGACAGTGTGTTAGCATTCTGGAAACACGGCATGCAAGGAAGGAGTTTTAGATCAAATGAGGTGAGTACTACATTTTGCTTCAAATTCTGGCTCTAATGTAAGCCACGTGGAGGAGAAATGCACAATGCTGTTGTCTGAAAAAGAGTGAGACATTTCAGTAACTTCCTAGGTTAGACCTAGGAGCTGGATTCTCATTCTAAGCTTGTTTCATAAGCTATAAGGCGTTGGTGGAGCTGTACAAGAACCCCCTCCCATCTGACAAGCAAAGCAGAAACAAAAGACCATGCCAGGATGCCACAGAAAGTATCCAAGTCTAATTCTTGGTGATGTTAATCTTCACCTTAAATTGGTTTGAAGACCACTGTCAGTTCCTTAGCCTCTCACATATGGATGCACAAATCTGGGTTTTGCCAGTCGTTCCACTGCTAAACTTCAGCTTTTTGTCACAGTGTCAAATGAGTTGCCTGATGTTTTTTAGTCTCTTCATGTTCACTTGGCTTACAAATACTTTGAAGAATTGCCCAGCTTTCACAAGAAATATTTTTCCATCTTCAGTAGAAAAATACCAGATTGACCTAAACATGGTTGGTTTGGGTTTTTTTCCTAAAATCTCCTTGTAGTCACTTTTTAGCCCATTTGATGTGATTTTTAGACAGAGTTAGAGCATTATAACTACCTTCCCAAATAGTTTTTATTTTTCCTTGCTGCAAACCTTGTGTACCTGTTAGTGAAAATGCTCTACTTTGTAGGAATTTAATTAATTTGGTTATTAATAAACATTTACAAGTATTACCAGTTGTTCCATCAGTGTTTCGTTGGCTGAGAAATTGAGTTCGTTATGACTAATTGTATTTTAAGGTACACATACAGTCACACCATGCCAACCTTAGATATCCCACGTTCTTCCAGCACTACATTGACTTGCACAAAGCCTCAGCTGACCCAGTCTGCGCTAACAGTGAGCCTGCTCTGTGTGAACCAAAGACTGGAGTCAGACTGCTTCTTATTTGCAAGGTGCAAATGTTTATTGTGGCATTTGTGCATTGCCCTACCCGTTGGTAGAGCATTCAGTGGCCATGTCCCAGTGTGCTGCAGCCCAAAGGGATGCATTTTGTTGTTTATGTCAGGGACTCTGGCTTGCTTTGTTGCTGTCAAGCCAAAGCCAGAACCTAAATGAAGAACTGAAAGCAGAACTGGGCTGTTGACAGACAAGCAAGCCACCTAGAACTTTTTCTCTGTAAAACACATCTAGGGTAAGCTTTTGGGCCTTTTTAAATTCCTTACCTCTACTAGCTGTCCCACTAGCTGCAGCTAAGAGAAATACATTTATTTTCTGCTGTAATATGAAAAGCCTTCAGTGCCAGGCTCAGGTCTTGACCTTACTCGTTACTTTGAGGGAAATTTTGTGCTACATAGTAGGTAGGAAGTTTTTGCATGGGACAAATAGCTGACTGACTTAACTTGCAGCATTTCTTTCTTTGAAAACATCATTAGTTCAGACTCCCTATTCTAATACAGTTGGCCCAGTTGGGGATGACTTGAGCTGCTTGCAAAGTTATTTCCTTCCACAGCTGTGACCTTCTGTGATGGTTTGATCAAGTGTGAAAAATGAAAGAGGGAACTGTGAATTCTGACACAAGAAGTTCAAACTTTGGGCAAAGATTGTACAGCCCCAGCCTCACAGAAAATAGAAATTAATTTTCTTAGAAAAGTGAAGGATTTCATTGCTGTGAATTAAAATTCTCTTGCAAGTTCTCTGCACCAGAAGTGAATTCAGTAGGTCAACTAACATTACTAGGGTCTGGAAAGGAGATAAGAGTGTCTACTTTCCCCAAGAGTGTGAAATTCTGCTGTGTAGAAGAGATTTGTAAACAGTGCTGCCTGCTCACAAAGTGACTAACTACCCTTTGGAGTATGCACTGGGCTTTGGTTGACTTCATTAGTGAACATGGTGATTTTCTGGGTGCTTTGATATTCATATAATCATAAAGATGTATCACACATGGACAGTTCACCAACAGAACACACAGGCCTGTTGCACTCATCTGAAATGTCAGAGGATGAAGTTTTCTTTTTGCAGTGGGCATAAGTACCACAGATTAGATTGTTTCTCTGCGAAGGTTTTCAGAATATGAACTTTGTGTTCTTACTATAATTCAGCATCTCAACAAAATGTGTTTTATGTGTGATTTGCCTGACCCATTTTTGGATATACACTCTAGAGTGACACTGGTAACTCAAGTACTAAGCTGAGCCCTGCTGTTCTGCTTGCAATGGCTACCAGAGGAACTCATGTAATGTGAGAGTAATTACAGAAAACTTTTATATCTTAGTTAAAAGTGACAGTTGCATTATAATAAGTATTGGATTTTAATTGGCAGTCAGTTGTTAACATCAGTCACAGTCAATTCTTTTCTCTTGACTAATGTTAAAAACAAAATGAAAACACTTGTGCTCTTAACATGTAAATATTTCTTTTTATTGTCTAGATCACACAAGAAATTTCTGATAATACAAGGATATTCAGGCTTCTGGGATCTGACAGGTAAGATGAGAAGTAAACAGGACATACTAAAATAAAGGAATAATATGTATTCTCCTACTTTGTAAAAGTTCTTTTTGCATATTTCTTGCAAATTCTTTTTTAGATCATCTTAGACATTCTTTTGTGTACATGTCTGCTTTCCAGTTCCTCACTTTTAATTTTCTCTTTCTTAAATTTAAAAAAATAAAAGCCTTTAAAAGTGTTTGTGAGCTTCTAGAAGTACTCAGCCACACAAGAAGCTTTTCCTTGGCTGCAGTCACAATCCCCAGGAGTGTTTTCGTTTTTGTATTGTAATTCTTTTGTTTAGCTTGGTGAAATCTTTACTTTCAGATGTTCTGCAACAGCAGCTCATCAAAATCTGCTTCTGGACATAAGTGTAAAAAATACTTAAAAATTTAAATATCTCACTTTCACCCCAGAAAGGATATCTACCAGTTCTTCTCCCAGCGTGACAATTCAGGTCTTGTAGGAGCTCTTGATAGCTCCTGGTGTAGCTGTTCTTTGACATCTGCTTTTGGGACCTGTCTGTGTGACCCAGGTGCTCTTTTAGGAGTGTCACTGACTTCCTCACCTTTCTCTGCCCTGGTGTTGAACTTTGTACTTCTGTAAGAGCCACAGAAGCAGCAGCTGTTATGTCTTCAGGGGAGTGCATGCTGATATGAGAGTTTCACCAGTGATGAATTCACAAGAACTGCAAAGAGAGGCTTTAACTTTTCTTTTGAGAATTGCCTCTGTTTACACTGCCTGCAGTAAACCCATGTGGCATCTTAGAATGACATTGCAAAAAATTGCCTTGTAAGAATGTCCTCTTCCCCAGATTTGCTCCCATCTGTTTCTGGCTTGCTCTGATAGTTTTCAGGTCTCAGACAATGTTTAAAGAGTTTGCTCCGCAACAAACATTAATTCCAGTTTCTTCATATACCCTTTTCCTTGGAGCTCTGTCATGTTTTGTGCTTGAGTGTGAAGCCCTTTTCCAGTAGCAGGAGTCCTTTCCTAGGCAGTTCATAGGAGCTGGTGTTCTGAGAAGCAAAAACCCTGATGTCAGTCTAATAAAAACTTGTGTGTTGCTTTCTCCTCATGGGCAGGGAATTGCCTCATTGCATGAGGTGTCGTTCCCTTTGTGGAGCACATTGAATAGAGGTCAGGTTTTTTCAGGTTTTTTAGTTTTGCAGCAAGCAAACTTTCCTGTCTGAATCCACAAGAGGGTTTCCCACAATCTGCCTTCACTTCAGGATGTTTGTGGAGGAGAAGTCAGTCATGAACGTCTTGGTCTGTTTAGCAGTTTTAGCAGTTCTTGCCTGATGAAAAAAATTTAAATAGTTTGTGAAACAAAATTGTGATGGCTAATTTCTCTTCTTTGAAGAGAAAGGTCTGGTCTAGGACACCCCTGATGATCTTTGCAATTGCAGGCGCCTGTAACCCAGTCTCTTGTATCCAATGATGGCCAAAAGTGGGTGGCAAGAAAAAGTAAGAGAAAAGACTCTTCACATAGTAGTCCTTTCCTTGAGGATTCTCTTTGCCTGCAAATTTTTGTCTCTGAAACTTTCAGAGCAGAGGAAGTTTCTGTGGATTAGGTTATACAGCCTCAGAGATTAACTAGAGGTGCTCACAGAAGAATCAGCTTTGTTCATCTATGATTCCTGTGGCAAGAGGCGGAAAAACAGCTGTCGGAACTGGAGCCTGATGAATGGGTTTGCTTTGCAAAGCTCCAGGAAAGCACAAACCCAGTAGGGGAGTGAGGGACCCTCACTAAAAGGATGAGAGGCAACAGGAATACAGTGCAGCAAGGGAATTTCCAGCTGCATAAAGGGGATAAACATGATTGGTGAGGATGGTTCAACACTGTAGCAGGAACCCAGAGAGGCTCTGGGAGATCCTTGGAGACCTTGTCTGGATAAGACCAGGAGCTTGATTTGAGGTTGGCATTGGTTTGAGGGGCTTTTGGACTAAAGGCATCCAGGGCAAGAGAAATAACAACCAATTAGATGGATCCTAAGAAAGAATATTTAATTAAACCCAGGGTTGTTTTTAAATGAAGGATCACTTGACATTGTGGCTTTTTAAATTTCCATTTTAGGGTCGTGGTGCTGGAGAGCAGGCCGACGGACAACCCGACAGCCAACAGCAATTTGTACATCCTGGCAGGGCATGAGAACAGCTACTGAGAGCAGCACGTGGAGGCAGCTCACTGTGAGGAGAACACTCCTGCTGCAGCAGCACTCGTGACTGGCTGGAATTGCACAAAAGCTGCAGTAACCCCACTTCAGTTACTTTATAATTTATTGTGGCATGAGAGGAAGATGAGAATTGTTTGTGGTATGGACACAGAAGCATTATGATACCACAGAAGTGCTTAATTTACTGTTATGTAATCTTTGTACATATGCAGTATTTTTCAGTGAAACTTCTTGCTGAAGCCCTACACTGACTTTCTGTAGATAGAGGTCCTCCTGTTAAGTACAAGTGTCTTACCTGTACAGATGTAAAAGTCACTGAGGATGCAGAAATTAAATTGGGGTACTATTATAAGGACGTCTCATGTGTTTATTATAAAGTGGGATTCTAGCAACAAATATAGTACATTTAGCAACACTATTGTATTTTATTATATGTAATTTACTAATACAAATAAATATTAACTTTTAGAAATTGTAACCAAGGCTGTAATCAGATTACAATCTTGTTTTAATTTCAATACAACACACTGGTGTTCATGTTTGCACAATGTATTGAGATGTGATGTATTTAGTCACAAAGGTAAGCTGTGACTTTGTGGATATGACTTGGGCTTCAAAGTTCCTTTTTTTTTGTTTGTTTGTTTATTTGGGTAGATTCCTTTGTGAAACAAACCAGTTAAACACCTGTATTTTTATATTTAATTAAAACTTTCCTTATGATTACTTCTCTATGCTTGAAAACAATACCTTACGGATGGGTGTCAGTCCCAGACTAGTGGTACCTGGCTGTAATTCTGCAATAGGTGTTTGAATTATTAGTGTATACAATGATAAAAAGTAGTTATTACTGTTTGTCTTACTAAATAGTTTCATATCACGATGAAAAGGAGCAACATTCCACATTGTGGAAATGGCTCAGAGATGTTGCCATTTTGACCTTTTTTTTTTTGGCCTTATAACCATTTTCACACTTTTCTTGATTTTAGGATGTTAACACATGGCCAAAATTTAGTTACTACCTCATTGAAACAATACAATGGTTACTACGCATCACGGGAACTTAGTTTTGATCAGAAGTATTTTTGATTGCTATTTTCCAATGGAGTGTGTAAATGCCAAGTTTTAAGCAAAATGCACACATTTGACTCCTTTTTTTGTATATGTTCTTTATATTTTATTGTGATAATATACACTAAAACCAAACTAAATTAAAAGTGATTTATGGCCTGCGTTATTGTTGTGATGGGTAATGCTTTGAAATATGTTCCCTAATGTATATAATGTAAAATAAATTTTTTTAACATGTTGTTGTACAATTAGATTATCACCTGCACTGATTTTCCACATAAGACTAAAATGGAACATACTGAGTTTTCAGTTCTGCTATTAAATGGTTGTGCCAAACACAGAAGCTGGGCGTCTCTGAATGTATGAACAGAGGTTGCTGGAGCTCCACTCAGTTTGGGTTGACATCAATACCCTTTTGGCCTTTGGGCAGTGGACAGGTAGATTTCAGCTAAGTCTTTCCAAATTCCACCTTGTGCGGTTTCTTCCCTCCATTTCCTGCTGTTCCACTTGCAAAACTGATTTTTTTCTTTTTTTTTTCAGCAGGTTTATTTTTCTGCCTGTGGGCCTCAAGCTCACTGCTTCTGCCAGCCCCATCGTGGCTGTTCCTTGTCCTGAGTGTCACCTCACCCTGTGGGGGAAGAGGTGGTGGCACAAGCCTCACTGGTGAGCAGCTGAGTTCTCAGAAAAGCTGAGAAGTTGTGTGTGTTTCACAGCACCCTTGTGAAATCCCCAAGGGCGATTTCCATCCTGCCTCCTGTGGACTGTTCCTCACTTGGACATGCAGAAAGTTGCTCAGATTTAGCAAAGTGCACTACAGCTGATGTGCTGTGAATGTGCTTCCTCCTGGGGGGGTCCTGCAGCAGCTGGGGCCAGGTTCCTCAGGCCATTGCTGAATTATAGGCACCAGAGGCTTAGGGCTATTGGTTTTTACTCTGCTTGGGCATTTTTGGTACGAGCATGCATGCAGGGATGCAGCTGGAAAGGCTAAAGATAAGAGGACAGTGCAGCAGCATGTGGGAAGAAGGGAGCATTGTGCTAGGGCATGTTTCCAGTCAGTTGGTATAATCAGAACAGCTTTGCTTTTCCCATGCTGCTCCCCAGCCTTGAAGATAAGAAGTGAAGAGTTCCTGCTTTTTTGAAGAATCGTCCTGTTGCAGGGTTTGGGGTTTGTGCCACAAAACTGCCTTTCCCACATCTCAAGCTGCTTGCCTACTCTGCTGGCAGCTGAGCCCAGGAGCCTGGGTGTCTGGTAAATCAAAAGGCCTCCTTTGCTAGGCCTGAAGCTGCCTTGAACTAAAGTTCTCCTGAGCCATGCCTGGTAGGAGCTTATGACTGGAATCCTGATGTAGGATTGGGATTGGTGTGTGGCTGACTGCTGGGAGCCCAGTCAGAGCCAGGAAACCCCATCACAGGCACCATGAGGTTACAGCAAGGCCCTGGATGATGGACACGCCTCCTCCAACCACCTCTGTGCTTCCCTTTTCCTCCCCCTGGTCCCTTCCATGCTGGCTCCTAGCAACTGCAAGGAGCTGCTGGCAGGCAGGAGGGTTATGTGACCACAGGATCAGGCACCCACCAGCCTGGCAGCCAAATCTGATCAGTGCAGGGGCTGAGCTTGGGCCTCGGCCCAAACTGAGCCTCCTTACAGGGAACAAAGGAAGCAGTGGCACTGTGTGTGTTACAGAAGTGCTCCTGGAAGCTGGGATCACAGGGCAATGAACACTGCTTTTATCTTTTACCTGCCCATCTCTTCATGCAATGCTGCTTGCCCGTGTCAGAAACTGGATCTGGTGGCATAAAAAGAGGGTGTTCAGATTCAAATTCTGCATCCCCAAGGCCCCTGACTGAAAGCAAGGGCTGTGCAAGGTGAAGCACGGTGCTGGCTGCCTGCAGCTTTGCCATGGGGCTGGGGGAGCGCAGCAATGCCGTGAGCACTGGTGGGGGTGGATGTGTCCCCCAGGCAGGGGACATTCCTTACACCCCACAGGGTTCAGCTTTGGCAATAGCCCTGCTGGGTTTTGAAGGATTGCACAGGAAAATAGCTGGTAAAAATAGGGACTGTGCCCAAACCTCTTGCTTCCCTCCAAGGAAACACACCTAAAATACAGGAAGGCCTGTGTCATCTATGAGTGGTGTAGAAGTTGTAGAAATTTGTCTGGGGAGGGAGACACCAGTTCCTTTAGGACATGTAGATACATCTTATCAGGTCTCATGGACTCGTGCACCTTCAGGTGCTTTAGATAGCCTTGAATCTTCTCTAGCAGGTGACTCTTCAGTCCCCCAGTCCCTGCCTTTCCCTTCTACAGCTCGGGCAGTGTGGCTGGAGCACATCCTGGTGGAGACAGGGACAAAAAAGTCATTGAGCACCTCAGCCTTTGCACATCTCGGTTAATCAGGTCTCCCCTTTCCTCCCAGAGAGTGTTCTCATTTTTCCTAGTTTTCCTTTTATCACCCACATACCTGCAGAAGCTTTTCTTCTCCTCCTTGATGTCCCTGGCTACATTTAATTCCCTCAGAGCTTTACCTCCTCTAACCCGATCCCTGGCTGCTCGGACAACCTCTCTGTATTCCTGCCAGGCTTCAGCTCCTGCTTCCACTCTCCATAGGACTCCATTTAGTGTCTGAGCTTGTCCAAGAACTCCTTGTCTATCCACACAAAGCCTTCTGGAATATTTGTCCAATGTCTTGTCTGAGCCGAATCCATCCCCGCGTGTTCCAGCCCAATCCATCCCGGCGTGTTTCACACCGATCCATCCCTAACCCTAACCCACCCCGATCCACTCCCGCGTATCCCACACCGATCCATCCCCGTGCGTCCCACACCGATCCATCCCCGTGTGTCCCATCCCCATCCATCCCCGCGTGTCCCAGCCCGATCCATCCCCGTGTGTCCCACAGGCATCCACCCCCGCGCGTTCCACACCGAGCCATCCCCGTGTGTCTCAGCCCGATCCATCCCCGTGTATCCCACCCCGATCCATCCCCGTGTATCCCACACCGATCCATCCCCGCGTATCCCACCCCGATCC